>NC_073302.1:101961335-102133835 GCF_027595985.1 Sorex araneus
GGAGAGGGAGAGGGAGGGAGATGAAGAGGGAGAGAGAGGGGAGAGGGAGAGAGAGGGAGAGGAAGAGAGAGGGAGAGAGGAAGAGAGAGGGAGAGAGAGAGGGAGAGAGAGAGGGAGAGAGAGGAAGAGAGAGATGGAGAGAGAGGGAGAGGGAGAGAGAGAGGGAGAGGGAGAGGGAGGGAGAGGGAGAGAGAGGGAGAGAAGGGAGAGAGAGGAGATGGAGAGGGACAGAAAGGGAGAGGGAGAGAGAGGGACAGGGAGAGAGGGAGGGAGAGGGAGAGAGAGGGAGAGAGAGAGGGAGAGGAGGAGAGGGGAGAGGGAGAGGAGAGGGAGAGGGAGAGAGAGGGAGAGAGAGGGAGAGAGGAGGGAGAGAGGGAGGAGAGGGGAGAGAGAGGGAGAGAGGGAGAGAGAGAGAGGGAGAGAGGGGGAGAGAGAGGGAGATGGAGAGGGACAGAGAGGGAGAGGGAGAGGGAGAGGGAGAGAGAGGAGAGAGAGAGGGAGAGGAGAGGGAGAGGGAGAGGGAGAGGGAGAGGGAGAGGGAGAGGGAGAGGAGAGGGAGAGGGAGAGAGGGAGAGAGAGAGGGAGAGAGAGGGAGAGGGAGAGGGAGAGGGAGAGGAGGGAGAGAGAGGGAGAGAGAGAGAGAGGAGGGAGAGAGGGAGAGAGAGGGAGATAGAGAGGGAGAGAGAGGGGAGATGGAGAGGGAGAGGGAGAGAGAGAGGGAGGAGAGAGGGAGAGAGAGGGAGATGGAGAGGGACAGAGAGGAGAGAGGGAGAGAGAGAGGGAGAGGGAGAGGGAGGGGAGAGGGTGAGGAGAGGAGAGGAGAGAGGGAGAGGAAGAGGAGAGAGGAGAGGGAGAGGAGAGAGAGAGGGAGAGGGAGAGAGAGGGAGAGGGAGAGAGAGAGGGAGGGAGAGAGGGAGAGAGAGGGAGGGGGAGAGAGAGGAGACGTTTGTGTGTGTGTGGGGGGGGGGCGCTGTGCGGCAGGGATTGCTCTGCGTATTTTGGCTTTTGTGGCATAGCCTGGCATAGCCAGCCTCGGGCTCATCTCTCTGTCGCTGGGGAGTCTGTTGCTTGCCCTCCCGGCTGGCATGATTCTTGCTGTGTCCACCTTCATTCTGTTACGGGCAGGGATGGTTTACCAGAATTCTGATCACTATCATTGGCTTTTTTTTCTGTAGGAGAATTTTATAGTTCAAAATCATTGTACCTGCAATTCATTATTTTTTAAAGTACTGTTTATAAAGGTAACCGCCCCCCCCAAAAAAAATTGTCAATACGCCTATAGGTTTTTGTTGCTGAAGATCTAGATTTACCTTTTAGACCAGTACAGGGTCAGAGTCCCTGGAGCGTTTAGGTGAGAAACAAAAGCAAACCAAACACACGTGGCCTTACACCAGTTTTCCTCCTCCAGGGACATTCCTCAGCCACCAGCTGCCTCCTTTCTCACAGTCTGATGGCCCCCGGGACTCCCCTCCCCTCCCCCTCTCCACTCCGCCCTCCTTCAGCTGTGCCTTCCTGGGTCCTGCTCCTCACGCTCACCTCACCAACCCCTCTCACCTCTCACCTCCCTCTCTCCCTCCTCCCTCCAGTGTCCTCCTCCCTCTCCCCCTCCTCCCTCCGGTGTCCTCCTCCCTCTCCCCCTCCTCCCTCCGGTGTCCTCCTCCCTCTCGCCCTCCACACACTCCTTTACTCTTTTCTTTCTCATCATCCCCACTCTCTCACCCTCTTACTCTCACTTTTTCACCCCTCCTCTCCTTCCTCACCCTCCTCACCTCACTCATTACTCCCTCCTCCTCACTCTTACTCTCTTACTCTCACCTTCCCTCCCACCCTCCTCCCTCCCTTTCCTTCCTCCTCCCCCCTTACTCTCACCCTCATGCTCCCTCATTCTCCTCCCTCTCCCTCTCCTCACTCTCCCCTCCTCCCTCTTACTCTCTAGGCTTCTTCCTCTCTCTTCCCTCCCCCCTTCCCTGGTTGCCCACCTGTGGCTGCCCAGCACAGCACACAGCCCTGACTCCTCCTCACGGGCGCCCCTGCATGCTGCCGGGATCCTGGGGGCTGTGCTGACGTGCAGGGCAGGGGGGAGACGGGGAAGGAGCCTGATTGCCCCCACTGGCTCTGTCTCTCCCTCCACATGTTTGAATTTCCCACCCTCTGCTAAACCTCCTGGCACTGGCTCTGACCCTCACCGAGGGCAGCTGTGACAGAGGAGACCTTCTATCCTTCTGCTCTGTGGGAGCCGTCGGGCGGGCGCCAGTGCTGTCAGCGCAGCGTTCTCTCAGCCTGGAGCCTCGCGAGGAACACGTCCTGCACTCAGAACCCGACCTCCACAGAGAACGTTTTTCTCTCAGTTTCCCTTCCGGCATCACTGGGGTTTGTGCGGCGGGTCCACCTACACTTGCACAAGGCCAGCCCAGGGCCAGTGAAGGGCCTGACTCTTGGGGCAACGACAGCAGCTGCTGGTCCTTCGGGGAGTGAGCCGCGTTTGGGACAGGAAGCGGGAGAGCTCACCAGGGGGGCTGAGTGTAAATTGGGTTCCCAAGACCCGAGGAATTCAAGCCTTGCATTATTGAGTGGCAAATCCACACAGTTGTCACAGGCTACTTCTGGACCATGAAGTCTTTCACCCGAATACTAATGAGTTCATCTCCCTTCCGTGGCGTTAAATAATCCACTTCTCTTTCTAGAGCGAAATAATCCACTTCCCCTGCACAAGTATAAATAATAACTGGTCCTTGCAGCACAGTGGCTCTCCCCTGGGGTTGACAGGGACATGTGGCAGGAACGGGGGACTTTGCCATGGGAGAGAGGGGGACACCATGAGCCCCTGCTGGACAGACACCAGGCAAGGACACTGCCCTGCAACCTGCAGCCTCCTCAGCTCTGACACCCGCCCAGCCATCACGGTTATGAAGAGGCAACGTTACTAGTAACACAGTTAATAGCTTCTTACGGTTATGACTGAGTGGTGTTGGGGCTTTCTGGGCCGGGCCTGGTCACAGCAGGGCCGGCCTGGAGCAGGGAGTGCAGGGCTCTCTCCCACAGGCCTTCTGGACGCTCCTTCCCGCGTCAGCCCACAGGGGCATGTTGGCCCAGGCCTCGGGAAAGCTGAGCTCCACCGGAAGGCAGAGGAGGACATACGGGTCGTGGGTGCACTGAAGGGGGCTCTCTGGGAGACCGACCCTGCCATGTGCTGTTGGCTTCTTCTTCCCCTTGTTGCTGCTGCTGTGTGTGTGTGACACTGGTCTGTGCCATCCGTGGTGGTGGGCGTGGCCGTCTTCCCGGTCTCCGCGCATGCGGGTGACACACTCATCGCGCTTCTGCTGCGGGCTGAAGCCCAGGTGTGTGAACATCTGTGAGTGGTGGTGGTGCTCGCGGGAGGAGGTGAGACTTGGTGTTGCTCGCACGCTCCTGGTGCTAGTTGGGGCGGAGATGGCACACCTGGGGTTTCCGGCAGTAGGAGGCCAGGCCACACCTGCCACTGCGGGTGGCACAGGGCACCGGGGTCTCAGCCTCGTGTTTGCGGGCAGGTGCTTTCCCCAGGGCACCAGCCAACTGGTGAGCGGTCCAGGATTTGGGGGGAAGGGGCGGGTCTCTCCCGAGTCCTGTTCAGGAGGGCTGGGGGCCCCACCCAGTGACTCAGCCAACGTGGGCCCAAGGGTGGTGTTGAATCTCCCAGACCACCCAACAGTGCTGGGGCAGGGGGGCTCCAGGGCTGCCCAGGGCGTCCCTCCGACAACCACGTGGTGGGGGGGGACCAGAACAAGGTCATCCTTAGGCGAAACAGTGCCTTGACCCCACTGTCCCTCCAGCTCCCTGGCCCCGCCCCTCATCCTGCCTCTCACCCTCTCTATGGTCATTCGAGTGTCTTCCACACTGAACATCTGGCCGGCAGGTCCGTGTGGAACCTTCGGCCCGACAGTAGATCTGGCCAGTGGGAAGGTCCTGAGCACGAGATGGCTGGCCACCAACTGCCCAGGACCAGGGAGGCCTGGGGCAGCTCCTGCTGCCCTCTCTACCCCTTTCCTGGCACCTGGCCAGCCCCAGCCCCAGTCCACCTTTGCGGTGGCTCCCGTCTCACCACCACAGAGCCCCGTGCCCAGCTCCTGCTGAGAGGAGTGGCAGCTCTGGAACCCGGCCGCCTGCTTCTCCTCTCAATCCCCTTGCACCTTCTCGCTCCCACGGTCTCACCTTCTGCCTCTGGCCTCCTCACGGACACTCACCCTTCCTGTAAAGCGCCCTCCACACCTCCAGGGGGCAGTACAGAGATCCGGTCCACTGCACAGGTGACTGCCAGCTCAGTTTCAAAGGGTGCCTCTCCCAGTCACTCAGTCTCTGTCTTGGGGTCCTCATTTGTAATGGAAACAGCAATTCCCACCTCGGGGCTCACTGGCAGGGAGAGACACAACATTCATAGCACGCCCCAGCTGAGGGACAGCCTTGATTGCAGCCCTGAGCTGCCCCTGAGTCTTGGACATCAATGGAGACCATTTGTAGAAGCTTCCTGCCAGGCTGACCTATAATGATGGCCACTGTGTCAGGCTCTGTGCTTGGACGCTTGGGGAGAGCCAGGGTTCATCTTTGACGTGCTGAGGTGAGCTCATCTTTGACGTGCTGAGGTGAGCTCATCTTTGACGCGCTGAAGTGAGTCCATCTTTGATGTGCTGAGGTGAGCTCATCTTTGACGCGCTGAGGTGAGTCCATCTTTGATGTGCTGAGGTGAGTTTTACAGAGAAACTGACAACCATCAAGGTGCTGGATCAGGCTGCAGGAAGAGGCTCATGAAGAGGAAGAGGAAAGTTTCTCTAAAATTGTTCTAGAAGAGAGAGACCTGCACATTGCAATGTCTCTCTGCACCTATTAAATTAGCAAGTGTTCAGAGTCTTCAATTGCAAAATCTAGCTGAGCTGGGCCGAGCTGATCTTAAGATGAAATGAATGCAGATCATAGTCGTGGAGCCTGGGACCCTCGTTCTAAGGACTTTGCCTGATGAAATATGCGGAACAGGAGTCCCTGAGAATGAGGATACCCATTAAACATTATTTGCAAGAGTGAGAATGGAAGCACGTGCAATGCCCCCGAAAAGTGAAGGAAAGAAGAAGTCTAATGTATCAATTGATCTTTTCACCTAATTTATTAAATACCTCAATGTCCAGGCATGCCACTCTGCCCATTCCGTAGAATATTCTGTGGTCATTAAAATGATCCACAAGAAATTGCTTCCCATAAGGAAAGAAATTTCTAAAATATGTCTTTGTCCTGTTGACAACGGTATGAATGTCAAATGTTTTCTGCACAGCATTTGAATGGCAACACGAGAAAATAAGAGTTGATTTTTCTTCGAAAGCAGCGAGTTCTCAGGACTGGAGAGAGACTACAGGGGGTCAAGGCATTCCCCTCACACACAGCTGAACCTGGCTCATGCCCAGTACTGCACACAGTCCTCCGAGCCCTGCTGGAAGTGATTCCTGAGCACAGAGCAAGAGGAAGCCCTGAGCACTACCACAGGGCCGAAAATCCCAAAAACAAAACAAAAGAAAATGGCGAGTTCTGAGTGGTTTATTTCTTCATGGATTGCTGTTACACTTTTGCAATAAGTAAGCAGTTCTAAAACCACAAACTTCCGACTCCTACTCCCAGTGGGAGCCCCCCACACTGGACATTCACCCTCCTCCACCGGGAACGCTCAGGTGTGCTGTGGCCCTGGATACAGGAAGGTTAGTTCCAGACCCTGAGGCTCCTTTCTCACCTGATCCTGGCTGGTTCACCGACACTGTTCTCTTGTATTTTATTTTTGCTTTCTCCAACATGATTTAAAACCCTGAAGAGAGCACGTTGTGGAGTTATTCCTCCAGACCTTCATTTATTCTCTTCCTGTGAAAACAGGGAGACAGCGATATTTATACTTGGGGTTCCCCTGGGAAGTCTTCAGGAAGTGTCACATGCAGCCTGGAACTGATAAAGCCACATCCCAGCACCTCCCTGTGTAGATCTGGGCTGACAAAGGCACCGTGATTTGCAGAGGTGAGGCATGGAGAGTAACAAAACACAGAGCATGGGTGTGTTTAGACCAAACTGCCCAGTGAGCTGGTTGAACAAAACCCTGGTTACGTTCATATTTGGGCAAGGACAACTGTCTCCAAAGAACGAGCCCTAGCAAGTTCTCTTCGAGGACTCACCTCGACAGCCACCGGCCTCATCCAGGGAGGAATATGCTATTTTTAACCTTCTGGAAGCATGCAATTTATAATCAGTTTGTTCACTCTAAATTAGTTCCCAATGATTGGATCAGTGTTTAGAATTCTGTGCTACAAGCAATCAAACACAACTCTGATTCCCCGAGGGGTAAGAGTCTCTCTTTCTTGACAATTTGTCCAAAGCGCCCTAAAAGTTTTGGAGAAATATACCTTTTAGATTCATTTGGGGGTGTGCTTGAGAGTGTTTACAACTGACTTCTTCCTAAGGATGATGTCACTCTATTTAAGCAAGGGTGGCCGCACACATTTCTTGTGTGCAGTGGCTTGTGAAAATACATGTGACACTTTGACAGGAGGAGGAGTTGGTTCTTGAATGGTAATTGTCTATTTAATTCCATAAGTACCTTAAGTTCGTGGTATTTATAACTCACCTGAAAACAAGCTGATGTTGATGGAATTAAAGTTAGAGTTTAATTGTGACTTACTTTTTAGTATAGCTTTTCATCTATGTCTGTCCATGGCTATGTACATATACGTATAACATTTTCTATCTTGGCCATTTTTGGTATACATTAGGTACATTTACAATGTGTCACTACACTAGCCATTCTCCAGAACTTAGAGATCAGCCACAAGCAGTGCTACACCCAGGAGCAGTGATTTCCCTTTTTCCCTTCCCTCAGGATCTGGTGCCTGATTAATCAGGGCAAATTCCCCATGAATTTGCCCTGATTAAGTAATTCCTAGAAGGGAATCACATAATGTCAGTTCCATTCTGCCTTCTTTCACTTATGTAATGTTTTCTGCCAGGGGATTAGCTCAGTAGCAGTGAGAAATGTGTGCTTGATCCTCAGCACCACAAAATTATAATAAGAAAGTGTCTATGGTCCATTCATGCGGCAAGCATCAGAAATTCCTTTCTTTTTCTGTTTGAATGATAATTCCATTCTATGGATAAACCCTATTCTGTTTACTTATTCATTTATTGATTGATCCTTGGGCTACTTTGGGGAGCATAGAAAAGGATATTTCAATGAATATTGGTATGTGGGTCTGTGTTCATGTCTCTGTTTATGAGCCTCCTGGGTAGATACTCGAGAAGGGAATTGCTGGACCATAAAGTCATTTTGTGTTTATCTTTTGAGGACCTACCAAGCTCTTCCCCGAAATGGCTTCATCATTTATGTTCCCCTTTGGTAGATGCATGTTTCTTCGCAGATAGCTCCGTCATTCTCTAAGACAGCCCCCCAAAGTCTGTTCTTTCCCCCCCTGCCTCCAGAGCAGTATGTCACCTAGGGTGGGTCCCCCAGGACTCAGCCTAGGGGCAAAACAGCAGCGAAACTGCAGTTGTCAGCCAGTGGAAAAGAGAACAAACCCGTGGCTGCAAGGCGCTGGCATTTGGCATCATTTATTACTGCAGCAAAGCCGGCGGATGCTCCCTTTATTATTCCTCCCACCTCTCCTCCACCCTCTCATACTTGCCTGGGTTTTATTTCCTTTCTCTGTCAGATCCCTCTGCACATACGGTTTCCTTTGTCTGGAAGGGGAACTCCTCCAAACGCTGGGGTGGATTGACTGATTATTTGGGTAAAGTGTGTGAAACGGACCTGTCTCCAGGTCAAGACAGTCCTATTTCAGCAGTTTCAGGTGGTGTGACAACACAAATGAAGTATTGATACCACTAGGTCATCTGCTCCTCCACTTAACCTTGGAACTTTTTCATACTTTGATTTCAAAGATGGGAAACCATGAGGCCCGGGCTCATCAGCCACCCAGCTCATGAGTGGTGGGTCTAGATTCTAAATCAGGAGTTCATTACTGATTTTCCATCAAGTACCTTCCCATGTGGGTCCTCTCTCGACGTCCTCATGACTGTTCCTATTCCTGTCCCCCTGATTTGGGGGTCACATTCCCTAATGCTCACAATTGGCTACATGGAATTAAAAATATCTAGCAAATCACCATGAGATACAGAGTCACAAAGCCGTGATGACTGAGTTTCAGTTGTGCGATGTTTGAGCAGCCACCCCTTCCCCAGTGCTCACTTCCCTCCAGCAACGCCCCTAATTTCCCTCCTGCTCACCCAGTCTGCATCTATGTCAGATACTTTTCTTTATTCCTTTTAGGCTCTGTGGTTTGCCAAGACCATGACTGAAAGGGTATCGTGCACAGCACTTTACCTCCTTTCAACACCGGGTTCTTGTCCAGAGTGACCACTCCTCACTGTCACTGTCATTGAGGTCTGTTTTCTGTCCTAATAGTCCTGCCCGCATTGTGGCAAGCTTTCTACTGAGGACCAGTGCTCCTGGTCTTCGAAGGTTTCTATTGTCTTTGGGTATTCTTCTCCTCTGTTTCTATTCATATTTTGCAAGTGAGTGGGGTACATGGAACTTTAAAAAGTATGTGTAAAATGATAATAATATCATCGCTATTATTAACATAATCATAAATATTTATAATTATTATAAATTAATATTTATTGTCATTGTCATCCCGTTGCTCATCAATTTGCTTGAGTGGGCACCAGTAAAGTCTCCATTTTGAGACTTGTTTTTACTGTTTTTGGCATACCGAATACGTCACGGTAGCTTGCCAGGCTCTGCTGTGTGGGCAAGATGCTCTTGGTAGCTTGCCGGGGCTCTCTGAGCAGGGCAGAGGAATTGAACCCGGGTCGGCCACGTGCAAGGCAAACGTCCTGCCGCTGTGCTATCACTCCAGCCCATTTTTTGTAATTAAATATTATAATTATAATCACTGTATCACTGTATCACTGTCATCCTGTTGATCATCGATTTGCCCAAGCGGGCCCAGTAATGTCTCCATTCATCCTAGCCCTGAGATTTTAGCAGCCTCTCTTTACTCATTCTTCCTAGCTGTGCCACATTGGAGGCTCTTTCATGGTAAGGGGAATGAGACCCATCATTGTTACTGGTTTTGGCATATCAAATATGCCACGGGAAGCTTGCCAGGCTCTCCCCGGTTCGGGCAGTTAACTCTTGGTAGCTTGCCAGGTTCTCCAAGAGGGAGAACTAGGCTATAAGATGTAACTTCCTGGAGCTTGGTTTTATAGTCTCTCGATGTTGGTTGTTGATGGGATTACATGGCTCCAGGGGCAGTTTCTGGGTGTGACCGCCTAGCTACTGGAAAATGGGGAATCTGGGTGGGAGAGGCCCAGTTTCTATCTGAGCAGCCTTGGAGATCTCGGTCCCGGGTCCTGCACACCTGGGTTTCTCTGCCTGTTCCTTCATGCATGAGGCTTGTCCAAATGTGTGGAGAATGTCTTTGAGCATGGCTGTGGCTGGGTTCTGGAGATCTTCAACTGCCAGGGCTCTGCAATTATAATATTACACATATTCACTGTCACTGTATCACTGTCACTGTCATCCCATTGTTCATCGATTTGCTTGAGCGGGCACCAGTAACATCTCCATTGTGAGACTTGTTATCACTGTTTTTGGCATATGAATATGCCACGAGTAGCTTGCCAGGCTCTGCCGTGTGGGCGAGATATTCTCGGTAGCTTGCCGGGCTCTCTGAGAGGAGTGGAGAAATGAAACCAGGTTTATCGCGTGCAAGGCAAATGCCCTACCGCTGTGCTATTGCTCCAGCGGTATTACACATATTATTATACGTAAAAATTTATTAAAAATATTTATCATTTTTACAGATAAAAGACAGAAGTTCAGTCCACTGCCTTGCTTACTGCTTTGCACGGAAGTTGCTTAAGTGACGGAGGTAAGCAGATACCTCTCCAGTGAGGAGCAGAGGAGACCAGGTCATTGGTTTTAAAGACAGCACTTTGGCTCATGCATGAATGATTATCAATATTCACAATGTGGTTGGGTCCCCATCTGGAATGTGAGGTTCAAGCTGTCCCCTCTCATCCCACACAGTCAGTTCTCTGGACTTATCATCAACCAGAGCCACGAAAACCCAATCCAGAATTACCAAAGCACAGGTCCTCATTTCAAGAATTTGATATATCATAGTCACCACACAGTGGAAAATGTGCTAGAAAATACTTATCTTGTACTTTGTGCTTTCCGACTATATCTGGTCAATGTGTTTGACCAGATAATATAATTGAGTTTATAGGGAAGTTAAAACTAATTAATTTTTATAATCATGAGGGAAGCTATCTGAATAGTAAAGTTTATGGCCACAAGGTATTCCATCTATTTAATACCAATATCCTATTGCACTATCTCCTGCCATCGCACCAGGCTGTTTTCACTGGGGCCCCTCAGAGGGGAGTGGGTTGAGTCTCCCTCCCTGCCCCGAGCAGAACCCCAGCAGCCGAAAACCTCCAGAAACCAGCCACAACCATG
Source organism: Sorex araneus (assembly GCF_027595985.1). Lineage (NCBI taxonomy): Eukaryota > Metazoa > Chordata > Mammalia > Eulipotyphla > Soricidae > Sorex > Sorex araneus. The sequence goes on from NC_073302.1 coordinate 101,971,858, forward strand.
CTCAAGGCCACTCTCCACATACTCAGACAAGACTCACCTCACGCATGAAGGAACCGGCAGAGGAACCCAGGTATGCGGGACCTGTGGCTGAGATCTCCAAGCCTGATCGGATCAGAATTGGGCCTCTTCCACCCAGATCCCCCATTTTCCAGTAACTTGGCAGTCATACCCACAAACTGCCCTTGGCACCATGTAATCTCACCAACGGCCAAGACCCAGAGACTATAAAACAAAGCTCCCAGAAGAGAGCAAAGCAGAATCTTGCATGGCAGAGCCTGGCAAGCTACCCATGAGGTATTCAATATGCCAAAAACAGTAACAATAATGGGCCTCATTCCTCTGAACCTGAACTCGACAAGGATGAATGAAGACGTTACTGGCGCCCACTCGAGCAAATCAATGAGCAACGGGAAGACAGTGATACAGTGATCCTATTGCACTGTCAGACATTTGTTTATTTCCATCATTTCCCAACTCCCTTCCAAAGATCTGAAAATTCCACAGAGCCACCAGAATTTAGCTCATTGAGAATATGCATCCTAGGAGTTAAACCTTATATGGTTACGGACTTGTTGATACTCTCAGATTTAATGTATGCCCTGTTACGTACCAGCATGTGCTCCGGCCTACTACTTAAGCAAACTGAAAGGAAGAAGAGATGGTTATAGGAACTAATGATTTCACTTAAAACATCAATATTAGCCTCCAAACTGTGTCAGAGTGTAAGTTTTTCTCAGAAATGTTGTGATTGAAACAAAATGAATCCTTCGTCATCATTGTTTAAATGGACATGCTTCCAGAGACTCTGGCATTTATTCTAATATTGAGTAAAATACCGGTATGTTGATGATCTCGCAGGGGAAACATGGAGACAGAAACAATAAAACACCAAAAAGGAAAGAGGACCCCACAGCTCATTGATTTGAATATGTTTTAAATTATTGGGAAAAATCACCAACTCCTGACCGCCAGCCAAAATGATTAAGTAGATCCAGATGTTACAGAGATGAAGCCAGTGTTTACATCACATTTAAAAAGCAATTTTTTAAAAAAAGTTTATTTTTAAAAGCAATCATTATTTAGCCCTGGAAAGGTATGGAAGGATGTACCAGATGTATCTAGGAGAGAAGGAGAGAAGTTAGCTTAGTATAAACATGCAAAAAACCCTGAATACCAGCAAGTTATCTGAAGTTTTATTGACTTTGCCCCAAAACTTACTATTTTATACACACTGAGGCACATTTTCCCAGCCCATTTTATCTTCTCTGATATAAGTTTGCAGATGATTATCTCTATCATTTGTATGTGGCGAGGGATAATTTAAAAATATCTTAGTCCTTTGAATTTATAGCACTGTTAATGATAGGGCTTCATATAAAGGTCCAGTCTGATAACCTCTACCTGAGTGTCTGTTTCTCTTCACCACTGCTTGTCTCAGAGTCCCCCCCTGAAACTTCCCCTCCTTCCCGCAAAGAATACCTTTTCAAGTATTGTGCAACTGATATTAAGTTTGTGTCAATTCAATCTCTAAACCGAATCCAAACTCACACTCAAATAAAACCCTCTTTGAAACACGTGGGGCTCGCCGCCCCTCTCATGTGGACGGTTATCCCATCCTGGGTCCCATCTGTCGGAAACATCTGCTATCCCATGGATTGCCAAAGTCGACTGGAGGTGGGAATTTGTCTGCTATCTTTCTCTTTGAATTTTACTGACTACCTCTCCTTCTGATCCAAAGTGTAAGTCCACGTAGACAAAAAGTTATGGAAACCATATTTCCCAAAGCTAAAATTAGAAAATGCACTGTATGGGTAAGCATTCCACAGAGCTCTGAAGTACCAAAACTGGGTGTCTGTGAACCTGAAGAAGACTCGTGAGCAGGCATTGCTAGTCTATTCCGAGATCTTTCACATCCTGATCAATATACTTTTAAGCACTGATAACTGAAGCGATAGCACAGTAGGTAGGGCATTTGCCTTGCATGCGGCTGACTCAGGTTTGATTCCTCTGTCCCTCTCGGAGATCTACTAAGAGTATCTTACCCACACAGCAGAGCCTGGCAAGCTACCCGTGGCGTATTTGATATGCCAAAACAGTAACAAGTCTCACAATGGAGACGTTACTGGTGCCCACTTGAGCAAATCGATGAACAATGGGATGACAGTGACAGTCAACTGAACAACTGATAATGGAACACCTGGCTGATCATTTTAAAGGCATTTATAATTTTTGAGGCTTTTAGAAAGCTAAAAGTGTTTATTTAAAATTGTAGCTGCACTGATAGTCCTGAAAACCTATTTATGGAAGTTTATCACTTTCGCCTTTTTTTCTGCGCGGCCATCTGCAGTCTTTGGAACATTGGTAAGTCACTGGAATTTGGACAGTCAGGGTGGAGAGTGGGATGCTACATGGCCGCCTGCCTTTTGGTTGGGGAGCGGTCATTCCTCTCTGAGGTGAAATCACTGAACTGCCCCTTCAGTAAGAGCCTGTTTATACCCTAACCTTATTGCAATTGCTGGATCTTTGGTGGGGTGGGGGGGTGTAGGGGCGGGAGGAAAGCCAAAGAAAGGTAAGGAATAATGGACAGCCTGTGTTCTGTGGTCAGCAGCCCTTCCTGCTGACCTGGAGCATGTGACCTCACAGTCCAAGTTTTGAGGGGCCACAGTGTCTAATACCACCTCTGAAAATGCAGGGGTGGAGCAGAGAAAAATGCAATGCAAGGATATATCGTGCAAAATTATAGAGGCCAACCGCATTCTCCATGAGCAGGGCAAAGATGATTTGTCAGGACGAGGGAGCCCAGATAAGGGAGACACCAGAGAACCAGCAGACTGAGTCTGTTTGCCCCTGAATAGAGCAGTCAGTGTTCTTACAATATCCATCATCATGAAAGCTGGGCAACGCTTGCACAAGTCATTTTCAGGAAAGTAGATGGTAGAAGTATTCTAGAATAGTTTGCTTTAGCCTGTACCCACATTATTATTGTAATTATTTTGGCTTTTGGGACACACCTAGCAGTGCTCAGGGCTTACTCCTGGCTCTGTGCTCAGAGATCTGTCTTAGAGGGGCTCAGGGAGCTCTATGGGGGGCGTGCCTGGGATCAAACCATGGCTGGCTACAGGCAAGGCAAGTGCCTTACATGTTGTACCATCTCTCCACCCTGGCACACTCTTTTTTTATTAATAATGTTGGTAGTGTTTACATATGCAAATTTTTATTTTTGCTTTTTGGGTCACACCTGGCGATGCACAGAGGTTACTCCTGGCTCTGCACTCAGGAATCACTCCTGGTGGTGCTCAAGGGACCATATGGGATGCTGGGAATCGAACTCGGGTCAACCGCGTGCAAGGCAAACGCCATACCCGCTGTGCTATCGCTCCAGCCCCTACATATACAAATTTTATAATACCCTAACATTACTTTTTAAAAACAAGCATTATGAAAGAAGACGTTGCCTAAAATTGAACCATAATTTGAGTTCTGAGAAAAGTCCCATGGGAGCTATATATTTGCAAGTTCCTCCCTAAACATTTGAAATTTCTCCCACTCTTTTTTTCTATCCATTTGCAGGAATACACATCATGATTCAAGGAGCAGACATTGGAGCTTGAGATGTGCAGAAAATAAATGATTCCTCCCCGTCCCTCCCAAACTGAGAGTGATAATTACCTTGGGGACCTAACAGGTCTTCCCAGAAGGTAGCTTTCGTGTGTAGGATTATCTATAAACCTCCCCACCTAGGAGGAGGTGGGAAGAAAGAATCAGAAGACGAAGGCTGTCATTTTGCTCCTTAGGGAATGATGCATGAGACAGTGGGGAAAGAGGAAGTGTCCTTGGGGTTTCATTCCCACACCCAAGACCAGTGCTTCCTGGATCTCTTGTTAGTTTATTAGTACAATCAGGTTCACACATCTTGGGTTAGTAAACCAATATTTGAAGTCACATTATTGATGATAATTGATGATGGATAAATACAAATGTATGCACAATTTTCTATCATTATACATGAAAAATATATACCCAGACTGAGGTACAGACAAGCTCTGAGCTGTTTTAGAAATATACATATGTATATTAGCATCTACGATCCATCTTCAGCCAAGGAGAAAATGCGTTTGTGACTTTAAGCAGATGGAGACACCCCCCGGTGCACCCACCTTACTGCTGTTGTTTCATTGGGAAGACACGCAATGCAGTTAGAGTTCCAGATTGTCACCGTCAGTTGAAAGGGTCCCAAAGTCAAGCACAACAAACTAAATATCTAAGACATCTTTGCAAGCTAGAGCCTGAACAGCATGTCCAGTTCGGGGAAACAGAAAACTGGAGTTCAGACTTGATTCCTTTTCCTCCTCTTTCTCTTATGAGTTGATGAGTCAGCACAGGATCCAGGCAGTTGGCATCAAGATATAAATGAAACAAAGGAGAGGCAAAGGGGACCAGCTCCACCTCGGCTTCCACAGTTGATGATGAAGTGGGTCCCTTGAATAGAGTAGAAAGATAAACACCTAACAATAGACAAGCATCAGAACTTTCAGTCAGAAATGATTGCCTCAAACTAAGCACCAGGCACACAAGGACATCAAGATATTTGGGCAACCTTCCAACATCACAGCTCTAAACTTTCTCTTCACTTTTTTTTCCCTACTGAAATATCATAACCGCAAAAGTTTCAGTTAGTTGCAGGTGGCCACCTTACAGGTTGAGTTTTCCACCTCTTGTGAATTATCTCCATAGAAGTCTAGTTAGCATCAACTAATATTCACAGTTATAGAATTTGTTTCCTGCATTGAGAACTTTCAGTATCTCAGCCTTTTGTTCTGAGACGATTGTAAGTTTCCATGCATGGAAGAGACATCCCTGATCCATTCTTCCCCAGCGGTGACAGTTTGCAAGATGATAGGACAGTGTCACTAATAGGATACTTGCCTTGTTGTAATCCACAAGCTTGTCTGCTGTGTTTTGAAAACCAATTCAAACCTTTGAAGAAGAAACCAATCCATAAAAAAATTGCCACGATTTGGACAAACAGCATTTAGATGGTGTTCATGAGTTCTGACAAGAATGAATTGTTGGTCGAGGGTATCGTGGCAAGCACTATTAACTCACTGGGCCACAGATTCTTGGCTGGGATCAATATCCCTTTTCAGCTGGCACTTACTGTGAAGAAGGAACTTCTTTGCATTTTGCTTTAGTTTATAATTTCCTAAAATTAAGATGATGGAGTGTCCAGAGGGGTATGAGCCAATGACAAAGATGCCAAAATAAAATAAGAAGCTTCTGAATGTGAAAATCTTCATAGAGAGCAAGGTAGCTGCCATGCAATGACAGAAGTAGAGGACAAAGAAGGAGAGGATGGACAGAAGCGCTCTGAGGTAGGAGCTACAGGCCCTGGGTCCCCCCACTGTGTTTCTTACCTGCCGGCTGTGTTTCAGCAGGGACAATATCGAGAGCAGGGCAAAAAGGAGGAAGATTAAAAATGGAAGAAAGAGCTCAGCGCCAAGTAGGACAAAAAATAACACAGGTTCCTCATGGATTTGATATGTTGCATTTGTGGAGAAAATGCTCAACCATAACTCTTTGCAAATCTGCCACGAATGTTTGCCATGGAAAACAGAAGTGATGGAGGCATAGAGCAGGGTCCCAAGGACCAACCAAGGGACCATCCTGGATATCCTCGTCTTCAACCAGGAGAAAAGAGGGTGGGCAAAGGTGGCAATCTTCATGCAGTAGAAAACGCTGAGCCATGTGGCAAACCAAGTCGTTGAGAAATTTACAAAAAGGAACATTACGAAGCCCTCAGCAACTACCTTCACTTCGATCAAGGAAAGAACACCCAGGTGAATGTAGAAGACGAATGACTGCATGCACAGCCTGGAAAGGGCCAGGCAGGAGAGGAGGAGGTCCAGGGGAGCCAACTTTCTGCGTTTGGCCCAATCCATGCCATTGACAACCACAATGGTACCATTTGCCAAGAGCCCAAAAAGAAGTTGTAACATGGCAAAAATAACATTGGGAATGAGGTCAGATGGTGGCATTTTGAGAGACAAAGTCCCGTCTAAAAAATAATGTACTCACATTTTTCTCCCCTTCCACTAGTTGAGGACCTTTCTGAAGGAAGGTAAGGTCTGCTGCTTATATCACTCTTTTGCCAATTTAGTTGCATGACAGTCAAATAAGAAAGGAATATTCTAGCAACTATTTGCTTCTTAGTGGTGGCTTTGCATTTTCTCAGTCTACTTAGATTTCCATGTCATCGAAAGCAAATATTGCAATTAGACACCATGGGGGGCGGGGAGGGAGTCTTTTGGTTTCTGATCAGCAGGGGTTCTTCTGTCTTTGTGTTTACCAAGTGTATTGATTGTGCTAGATTAATTAATTAATTAGCTAATTGTGCTAATTAATAGATATGATTCCTACTAATGTTAAGCCAGTCTTAAAATAACATTTTGCAACATAGTGCAATGGGTAGGGATTTCTGCCATGAGCACAACTGCTCCAGGTTGGATCCCCAGTATTCCATATGGTCCCCAAATCCTTTTAGGAGTGACCCCTGAGCACAGAGCCAGGAGTAAACCCTGAGCACCACTATGTGTGATGCCAAAACAAAAAAAAATGGAGGGAGGAGAGGGCAAATAATTATTTTTTGCTATTTTGATATAATATGATCTGCAACATAAGACTCCTAAGTAATTGTTCTCCAATATGCATTGGTTGAACTATTCAAAGCCACCAAAATTTAATCCAGTTGTATAATGATATAATGATAAATTTCAAAGTACTACCAGTGCAATAAAGCGGAGAACGATTTATTAGATGTAGGTGAAATTGAACATAACATAACTTTTCTAACATAACAATTAACCCCAATGTGTCTGGCAGGTACTTTGGCAGACGTCCTCTTAGATATGGGCTATGAGCTACTTTGTCCGAAGGTATCAATGCTTAGGTTGAATCTCGCTCAGAGTGAACAGCTGGGTGTAAGGGAACCTGTATGGAAACATGTTTGTGATGAGGAGTCCCAGGTAGCGCCGTTATTCCTTCCTGAATAGGTCGTGTTGATGTCACGAGGACTCCATCTTCTTTGTATCACAGCTTCAATGAGATGAAGGGGGAAGTGGGAATGCTTTGAGACGACCCCAAGGAAGACATCAGTAGGGTCTATCGAAACAAATCCCAGCTCAAATACAGCAATCAGAACATGACAAGTCTTAAAATTTTTTTTATTTATTTATTTTTTATTGAATCACAGTGAGGTACAGTTACAGACTTACAAACTTTCATGCTTATGCTTCAGTATACAACGATCAAGTACCCATTTTTCCACCAATGCCCATTCTCCACCACCAATGTTCCCAGCATCCCTCCCCTCATCCCCCCGTACCCCCCTTGCTTCTGTGGCAGGGCATTCCCTTTTACTCTCTCTCTCTCTCTCTCTCTCTCTCTCTCTCTCTCTCCTTTTGGGTGTTGTAGTTTGCTATACAGGTACTAAGTGGCCATCATGTTCGGTCTATAGTCTATAGTCTACTTTCAGCATACATCTCCCATCCTGAGTGGGCCCTCCATGCATCCTTTACTTGGTGTTTCCTTCTCTCCCAGCATGTGTGCCTTTTCTCCCAGCATGTGAGGCCAACTTCCAAACTGTGGAGTAATCCTCCTGATCCTTATCTCTACTATCCTTGGGTGTTAGTATACCATTCTGTTACTTTATATTCCACAAATGAGTTCAGTCTTTCTATGTCTGTCCCTCTCTTTCTGACTTATTTCACTTAGCATGTTACTCTCCATATTGACCCACTTCTATGTGAGTTTCATGACTTCATCTTTTTTAACAGCTGCATAGTAGTCCATTGTGTAGATGTACCAAAGTTTCTTTTAACCAATCATCTGTTCTCAGGCACTCAGATTGTTTCTAGATACTGGCTATTGTGAACAATGCTGTAATGAACATACAAGTGCAGATGTCATTTCTACGGTACTTTTTTGGATCTCTGGAATATATTTCCACAAGACAAGTCATGCTTATTCCTTTTGCTCCTGTGGGAAGAAGAATATTCCAAGAAATGCTCTGGTTTCACATTCCTCAGGTTGTCAAAGCAGAAATGGAAGAACGCCCACCAATGGAATTATGGAACCAAGAGTGAAATGATGGAACCCCAAAGAGTGGTAAATACTCACATGATGTGTCAACTGAACCTCTGTCACAAATCCAGTCACTTTCCTGGCAAATGGGATTTCCCTGCATATGGCCTTTGAGACCCCTTATCATGAGGGGACATCTGGACTTTCTTCTTATGCCCACCCCTACTCATTCAAGTGGTCTGCGTGGTGTGATGCATCTGTGAAATTCTGAATTCAGTTCTCTAAGGCGGTTCATAAAAAAGAAAATGAGAAGATCGATAAAAATCCCTGAAGATCCTTTCCATTGCTGCTTTATTGCATTTGAACACTGAGACTTTAGACTTGGATCTGGCCTCCACACTTAGTGGGCAAAACAGGAAGCTTCTTGGGGTTTGCAATACATCTTTCTGCATCAAGAGCAAACTACATGGGAGCACAGAACCCCGAGACTTAAAGGAAATAACTTCATTCAACTCAGCACATTCACCTAAGTTTGCTTTTCAGTTCATGCATCAGGCGTGGTGGTGGGGGTTGTACTTGATTGTCATATCCTGTAGGACCCCTTGTGTCAGAACTACCCCGGAAAGCAGAGGGAATTCTTTACAGAGCACTTAATTTCATGGAGAACAAGTCTTCTGAGGCCTGCATCTCTCATGGAGTTTTTTTTTTTTTTAAAGGAAATTCATGAGGCTTAAGCCACATCTTTTTCACGAAATTCCTTCTATCAGCAAGCCCTTTGCTGAGCACGTACAAAGGCTGCCGGGGGCCCCCCATCCTGGCCCACTGCCACGCCTGTGGAAGAACAGAGCCCTGTGTCCGTGTGGAGGCCAAGGCCCCCTCCGACCCCTTGGCAGCCGCATCTTGGTGTTTGGGTGCTGATGCAAAGCCTCCAGGGCTGTGTTTTCCGTCCTTGGCGTCTGAACGCGTCAATCAAGAGGACCGTGGGTGTCGCCCGGGCTCCAGAGCGGAGCAAGGGAGTGAGCTAGACACTTGAATGAGAAACACTGCAAACCAAGGAGAGAGAAAACAGGAATACAGAACCCCATGGTGGGTCTCAGCCGCTTGTGTGCCTTCTCTGAAGGACCCATCGGACAGTCTCCGGCTCTGAGATGAGAACCATGCAGGTCTGACCTCGCCTGTCAGTCATCGGCTCTGGACGGTGACAGTTTTACACGAACAAATGGCTCGGAACAGACGAAACAGGCCCCAGTGCGGAGAAATCCACATGATGATTACCCCGTATTACCCCGATTAAATCTGCTCACTCGCACTCATCTGTAATGAGCAATCATGAAAGGAGACAATACTAAATATTCCTGACGAAACGACAGGCGAAAGCGTTGCTGATTTATATTCAAACCGTTCAGCAACCCCAAAGAAAGAGCGATTATTTTTTTTTCTTGTGCAGTTGCACCGACATTGGGAAGCTTTTCGCCAGGTAGGAGGCTGAGATGGGCTGTACCCGTCAGCTCTGACTGCCGGCAGCACCCGGACATTTGCTTTGGAGTTAGAGTCATGGAAAGTGAGAGATAGTTTTAATACCGTTCCCAAGGGACTCTTTCCTCTTCATTACTAAGGGAACAATTCCTGCTTAAAGAACATGTGCATGGATTAACATTATTGTATATTTAATAAGATCATTCAATAAGAGAGAAATAATAGAGCAAATCCCAGCCGACTTCCTTTCTGAAACTCCCCTGTAGCGTAGCCCAGAGCTCAAAAAAGTCTGTATGGGATTTATTCCGGCTCAAATCCATAACATTTTGGATTTTATGACCCTCGCAGTGTCTTTCAGACAAATCATTCTCTAAATCCATGCATTTGCTTCTCTCGACTTGAATTTGCAATCTTTTCAGCTAAGGTATTTGCCCTTAATATTCAGAGCACTCCTATATGCTTGTCAACTCTCTTTCATTCTTGATTCTACTAATATATTTCGATACTTTTTTAAAAAATCTTTTTTCGATATTCAAAAATTTATTTGCGCTGCAGCAAATAGGCTAATAGAGCAATTTAATACATTGAATCTAAGTCTAAAAGTGAAGAACTTAAAAGTGTTTCACAAACAAGAATCTTTTGTTGGGTAGAGCAAGGAAAAGAAAGCCCGACAAGCCACATTTTATCACAGAAGTCACCTCTCAAACTACTATTTTGTTTCCAGCTCTAAATCCAGAGCAATTTCAAATCCTTTCATGCATGTTTTTTCCCTCCCTTGATCCCTTGATCTCTCTCTCTCTCTCTCTCTCTCTCTCTCTCTCTCTCTCTCTCTCTCTCTCTCTCTCTCTCTCTCTCTCTCTCTCTCTCATTTCCCACCATCTTCCTTTTTACCTCCCTCACTTCCATACTTCAACACATACTAATGATGTGTGTTATTGACCAGACACTCTTCTAAGCCTGGACCCTACACTAATGAATAAGACAGATGGCCTCTGTCACCTTGTAAATGACATTTCAGTGAGGACAGTGTGAAATAAATACACGAATAAATAAATACTTCCAGGCAAGGTAGCTACAGGTAATATATGGGAAAATGCATTGGGAGGTGCAAATAGAGACTTGTATGGAAATGGACCATCTTTGTGCATGTCGGGAATGAGCTTTCCCAGGGGAGAGGTCAGGAGAGAGCAATGTCCAACTCAAATCAAGAAAAGAATGTGAAGGTTTTCCAGGAAAACCAAAGCTTAAATTCTGCAGCACCAGGAACAGTGGGAGCGAGTAGAGAAGGTCAAGGGCGTGGACTAAGGGATGAGCCATCGCACAGATATTTTGAACTTTAACTCACAGCAAAGACTAATTTTCTCCTCGTCATGGCAGGAAACCATTGCAAAATGTGTGTGTGTGAGCACGTGCGCATGTGGCATGTGTGTGTGTCTGTGTGTGCATGTGGGTGTGCTACAAGTGTGTGTGTGTGTGCACACGTGTGTGTGGTGGTGTGTGGAGCATGGTGACAGACACTGGTGAGATAAGACCCGACCTTGCAAAGTGGCCAAGAAGCAAAGTCTCGAAAGAGGGAGTGTCTGGGCAGAGTTGGCAAGAACAGGGCATCAGCCAGCACCGGGTGTTCGGCCTTGAGCCTCACCCGACCTCCTGGTCACATGAGCCCTGGACACAGAAACTGTCACGTCTGCTTAGCAAGTCATCCTAACTGCAGCGTCGAGCCTGGATTGGGATTGGACGGGGCAGAGCAGAGCTGGAGAGGGGACAGGCCAATGGTGCTGAACCTTCTGTGATTGGACCATCCTCTTAAGCCGAGACTCCTATAAAATGTGTGTGTGTCTGGCAATAAAGTGAACAGCCATCAGCTGCTCCCTGAGGGTGTTTCTCCGTGCGCCCCTCATCCTACGTCCCACACCTGCCCCACATCTGCCCAGACCTGGTGCACAACGTGTCCGGGCACCGTTAGGGGGAAAACTGTTCCCCAGCAGTGGTGGAGGGAGTGTCACAATCAAATCTCTGTAGTAAAACCTTTGTCCTGGGTGCTATGAAACAAAAGGAACTTGGGGATCTCAAAGTGGGTATAGGAAAAGCCATGAGAATCAGTTGTAGTAGTGATGGCAGGAACTGTGGCTTAGAGGGATCAAAGAGGTTGGGGGTGGGGGGAAAGTGGCTTTTGAAGATGATGGTTTGAAGATGAAACCAACAGGAACTTCACATGAATTTGAGAGGGAAACTGTGGGAAGAGGAGAAATCAAGGATTATACTTAGGTCACTGGTATGCCCTACTGGTGACGATACCATTTTTCTAGAAGCAAGAAGGTTGAAAAAAAGCCTCTGTCCGATATGCTGATCTGAGACATCTGCTCCAGGAAGGGATATGCAGAGCAGTAGATGATACATTCCTGGGGGCTGGGAACATGCCTGTGGAATTTACTAGAGTCAATATTTCAAATGACCAGGATGAGAAAGGCCGTGTTGGGAAGAGATTTCCCATTGCGCTGTACGAGAACTACAAACAAGAAATTACTTTTATGTATTCCTGTCCCAAACTGTCCCCATCTGATACCAATCCTTTGTGGAAGGAAGTGTGAGGGGAGAAGGTTAGGTAGATAAGATATCATCATCATCATCATCATCATCATCATCATCATCATCATCATCATCATCATCATCATCATCCTGTTGATCCTCGAGCAGTCTCAGTAACATTTCCATTCATCCTAGCCCTGAGATTTTAGAAGCTTCTCTTTACTTGTCCTTCCCAACGATGCCACATTGGAGGCTCTTTCAGGGTCAGAGGAATGAGACCCATCATTGTTATTGGTTTTGGCATATGAATACATCGTGAGGAGTTTGCGAGGCTCTCCCATGTGGGCAGGAAACTCTCGGTAGCTTGCCAGGTTCTCCCAGAGGAAGTACTAGTCTATAAAATGTCTCGCAGCCACAAAGCAGCCTCGAGCTTCTGGGAGCTTGGGTTTAAGTCTCTGAATGTTGGCCATTGGTGGGATTACATGGCACCGGGGGCAGTCCCTGGGTGTGACCGCCTAGCTACTGGAAAATGGGAAATCTGGGTGGAAGAGGCCCAGTCCCGATCTGAGCAGGCCTGGAGGTCTCAGCCTTGGGTTCCACACACCTGGGTTCCTCTGCCGGTACCTTCATGCGTGAGGCTCGTCTGAATGTGTGGAGAGGGGCCCTGAGCATGGTCTTCAGCCGCAGGAGCTCTGCTCAGGGCAGGGAGGGAAGCTGAAGCCCATATGAAGATACATAGGAAGATATGCTTCCCTGAATTAGCCCCTACTAGTTCTGGTAGCAATAATCTCTATTTATGTCAGCTCTATTTGCTGTTTAATTTAAGAAGAAGATTGGTTTGAAGATATTTGGGTCCCAACATTTGATAAATTTGATTATGTTATGCTAGATTTATCAAAATTGTTATTCTTTTTTATTTTCTATGTAGCATAACAATTTAAACAGTATGAGAATTGCTTCCTTCTTAGGGATGGACAAAGTTCACAGCGAAGTTATGAATGTAGGATAATGGAAGAATACTGTTCTTTTATTTGGGACTTAAAATTCTAAGCAATTAGAGCCTATATAATGTTATAGACTAATGTAGCTTCAATAAAAAATTTTAAAGGTTAAAAATTAACATAGATGGTCTCAATTTACCCTTTGACAAGTCTATAAAGTCAGTGTTATCTCTACTTCAAAAATGATTAAACTGAGGTGCATGGAACATAGGAAATTGTCCCCTGTCACAGTTAAAAAGTTGCATTCCCATGACATAGGTCACAACCTGATTTCCAACCGTAACCGCTTCTCTGTGTACATAACCACTTAACATCATTGCTTCTCCTGCCACCACTCACAGTGACAGTGGATGCTCTTTAATTTTTACTTTAATAAAACATTTTATATCCCCTCATTCTCTCTCACTATCTCCCATCCTGTCTTCTCAAGTAACCTTAGTTCTGTTGCCCGTGTTCACTGGTTTGCATTTTTTACTTTCTTTAGTCCATTCATCAGCTTTATATACTCATATTACATGTATGTGTGAACTCTCCCAATGCTTGTGCTTTCCCATCTGTCTTATTTTACTTCTCATAATCCTCTCAAGTTCCTTCCACTTTGTTGTAAATGAAAATTTTTCATAGCTTTAAAACACATAGTGTTTAATTGTACATATTTATGTCATGTTAATCCAATAATTTGCAGATGACTATATAGGTTCTTCTACATTATTATACGTAATAAACATCGGGATGGTCATCACCTTCTGTATTCTTTGGACAGAATTTGGAAATGGGTCTGCCAGATTTTATGGCAGCTCTCGATTTAGTTTCTTAAGGAAGTCCTGTAGTGGCTGCAGTGATTGCACAGCTGGCAGGGTGCTTGCTTGGCATGCAGCTGACCTGGGTTTGATCTCCATCACCCTCTTTGGTCCCCTGAGTGCTGCCAAAAGTGATTCCTGAGTGCAGAGCCAGGAGTAGCCCCTGAGCACTGCTGGGTGTGCCTGTGACCCCCCTCAATTAGTCCCAGGGCGTTTTCCAAAATGATTTTGCCAATTTTGCTTCCATCAACAGTGTAGAGAGTTTCCTTTTTCTCTAAACCCTCTCAAACACATGTGCTTTTGGTAACTCACCTTCTCAGATGTAAGAGGCAGGATAGATTTTAATTTGTATATTTCCCTGATAATTAGTCATGATGAGCATTTTTTTTCTTGAGCCTATTCACCATCTGTATGTCTTTGTTGGAGATGTATATATGCAAATCTTTGATAGGGAAGAATATTTTCTGTTGTCTAGACAGGGGCAGCCACTTTCTTTTTTTTTTTTTTTTAAGTACTAGTATTCATTCCTCCTCCCAATCAACCCTCTCTCAGCTGCATTTCCACTAGAGGATCCATCCCCATTCTCAAATCCAGGAATAAGCACACACATCAGGTGTCACAATTAGCATAGTCACACACCAGACCAACGGCATCAGCATCAGTTCACCCGTGAGCACGAGGTCTAAACCGATCAAGATAGAACCATTTACATCTTTTAATGGAGCACAGTAGGCAGAATGACGATCTCTGTCAAAGACAAGATGCTTCTCTCCGCTGCTGTTGTTTTGCCACTTCGAGGTGACATTTGAACCTGCTTAAGATTGGATTCTATGTTGAGATCCTCAGGCCCAAAGAAGAGAGCGCAAGGCCAGTTTGGACAATCCCCAGAGCCAACCGTCCCTTCCTGCTGGCCATGACATTGAAATGAACCCATACATTCCCATGTTGTGGGAGTGACCTTCGGGTAGGCTTTTGCACACTGGCTGTACTGCGATATCACACCTGTGGGCTATGCTGAAGAGCAGTGCTGCTTCCCCTCGACATTTAAAACCAGAGCCAGGCAGGGTCGGCGCCCCTTGGTCAGCATGAAGCAGCTCCAGAGACTGGACCTTCGACCATTCTCCCTCAAAGGGGATGCAATCTCTAGGCGGGAATATGATGCAGGCAGGTAGACAGGGAAAGGCCCTCGGCAACGAAACTTAGGTCAATAGAACTTCTGGGAGGAAAATCCTAAGACTGACCCACCCTGTGGATACAGAAAGCAGACCTGATAAGACCTTCGCAGACCCTGAGGAGGTTCTCATGAAGTTCCTCAAACCGACCTCTCCCTTAATCTGATTAAAACGTGATCCAGCCCTGAGAAGACTCCAGAACTTCCGGATCAAGACAACCTGGGAAAAGCCTATAAAAGACACCTTGAACAAAGGAAGGGCGTGCCATATGCTGTCCAAGCCCAGGTGCTGCTTGCGCCCACGTGGCCGAGCACACGTGGTGCCTGAGCACATGTGTCACCCGCATCTCCTCTCTTGGGATGTGTACTGTCATGCTTTCCTATCTAATGCTAAGATGTGTGTAGGGGCTCTCTCCGCCCTTAGAGAAGCCCGTGTTCTCTCTTGAGTGCATTACTTGCTCTCTCTCTCTCTCTCATTATCTTAAATAATGCTCTCTCTCTCCACATCTTAAATTCCTCCAAATAAAATCTATTTATTAAAAAATAAATAAATAAAATAAAATTGGAGCAAGGGCAGTGATTTGCTTAAAGCTGGTTGCTTAGTGATGCCCCCAGTTTGCAAACCTGTGATCTCTAAGTACCAGTTCTGTGCTCTATGGACTCAACTCGGTTTTCTCAAACATAGTCTTAGAAGAATTATTCTGAAAAAAGGTAATTTTTCTTTCAGGGGTCTCCCCAGTGCATTTTATTATTCCCTCCCCATTCCATATTCATGCTAGCAGCTCAGAGTTTGATTGCACTGCAGGAATAATTTACAAGGCATAAATTACCATATGGACACCAGCAGTTTTTATTCATCCTAAATTACATGAAGTAACCCTGGCACTGTATGCCCACAAGGTGAATTTTGACCAGTAGATGAAAGTGTAATAGTTATTCATCTGCATAGATGTTGTTTGCAGTTGCTGGACCAGACACTTGAATAAGAATGATGACGCATTTGTGGCCCTGAGTCTCATCGTGTCAATTCTGCCCTGGTTCTATCTCAAGTGGGTCCTTTTTTTTTTTTCTTTTTGGGTCACACCCAGCATGCACAGGGGTTACTCCTGGCTCTGCACTCAGGAGTTACCCCTGGTGGTGCTCAGGGGACCATATGGGATGCTGGGAATTGAACCCGGGTCGGCCTCGTGCAAAGCAAATGCCCTACCTGCTGTGCTATTGCTCCAGTCCCAACAAATGGGTCCTTTTGTTTGTTTGATTTGGGGCCACACCTGGTGGTGCTCCGGCCTTACTCCTGGCTCTGTGCTCAGGGATCACTCCTGGTGGGGCTCAAGGAACCATCTGGGGTGCTGAGGATCAAGCCCAGGCATGTGCATGGCAAGTGCCTTCCCTCCTGTTCTGTCACTCCAGTCTCTCAAGCAACTTCTTTTTATCCTAGAAACCAACCCTCTATTTCTTGACCATCAAAAATACAATTATTACTTAGGAAATAGAACAAAATTATAGAATTTGGAATTCTAGGTTTTCATGCATAAAAGTCGCATGCATTTTTTTCCCCTCCTTCTTCCTTTAGGATAGCCTTTTCCAGAGTTTTGTCAGTTCCTAGAAGATCCAAAACGTTTTTTACTTTGTCTCTCTGGCATCCAGAACCAGGCGTCCTCTCACTTTTGGGGGTCTAGGCACACGGGTCCTATCCCTGAATCCAGTGACAAAGATATGAATTCCAGAACATACAAGGATATAGACATGCATATAAGCTCTTTAAACATCTGCTGAACAAACACTGAAAACAATGAACAAAGCTTCTCAGAAATGTGTGGAAGACTGTGCTGTTACATACATTATGCAATGTTCTTCCTATGGCAAGGAATACCATTCTGTCTACTCATCATCCTATCGCATCCACATTTTGTAGACATTTGTAGCACAAATGAGAGAATGAGGGCCAAGATCTGAGACTAGGAAATAGAGTGAATGTCACTGATTCAGAGAGTTAAAAAAAAAAACCCATGATCTTTGTGTGCTGAGTTTAATATTCATACCATAGCAGATCTTATTTGCAAAAGATATTATGAACTGTTTGTGCTAACTTCTAACTTCTTTTTTATGAAGAAAGTGAGTAGAATTCCAAAAGAGTTGGTATAATACCACATGCCTTGCTCCAGGGAGTATTCAGATGGTGCATATTCTAGAAGAGTGAATACTATGGCTCTGTCTCACCTGATATGACCAACATAGGTTCCCCAGGAGCATCATGGAACATAGCTGAGTGACAGGACGGTGGGGAATGACGGTTTTCCCAAGCCATGTCTAATGACATGCTTTTGGGAGAATGATACAACACACAAATTTACGTATCTGTATCCTTCCTCTGGTGGCTATTTAGTGTTGATGCAGAAATATGCAATCCTACTCAACATGTGGAGAAAAAGAAAAGAGCTTCCACTTATGGTATTCAAGGTCCTCTCTCATTTTTATAGAGTAAAAATGGTTCAACATATTTTAAATTGCAACAGTATTATATTAGAAAGGGAAAAATAAAACCTTTCATTATATTTTCTGGCCTTTAATAGTTATCCCAGAACACTTGAGAGTCCCTATGTGTATTAGATGATTATATGGAAATTTTATTTTATGAAATATTATCTTTCCTCAATTATGCACTGATCTGAATACTGTCTTCTTAGCATTAAATAAATGACACTAATTTAAAAAATCTATTCTTCCTGCCTGGCACAAAACACAATTTAGATAATTTTACTGTGGTAGAGGAAATTCATCTGTTAACAATGAAACAATTAGAATTAGGGTTTTTGTAGGCCTAGCCAGTTATTTTTTTAAATAATTATGACCAACACAGCAATTCACAAAACTTACTTCCTCTTAGGAAATCACACAATCATGAAATAGCTACTTTGGACATTAAAGTGGGATGAGATCAAATATATTCCAAAACTAATGGTTGTCAGATATACTCAAAGTACATCATGTTTAGATCTATAGCATCAGAAATAAATAGTATGTTGGAAACCTGTGTCTTGGAGTGGGGGAGAGTCTGGAATAATCCAACTTAAAGGGAAAAACATGATCTGAAAAATTTGACAGAAGGCACACAATCCAAATGTGCCATGTGGACCATGTTGTCTGACTGTCTGAGACAGATGTTTAGGTCCCATTTTAGTTTTTAAACCAACATATGAGAGACTGAAGAGAGAGCATAGCAGATAAGGTTCTTGCCTTGCATGCAGCTGATGCAGGTTCTAACCCTGGCACTGTACACGGTCCCCTGATCACCGCCAGAAGAGATTCCTAAGTGCAGATCCAGGAGTAAGCTCTAAACACCACCGGGTGTGGTTCCAAATAATAAATAAATAAAACCAACATATGAAACTTATTTTTATAACTTTGTGCTCCATCCCCACCAATTGTCTATCAGATCGACAATAGAGGCTATCCACATCACTCTTGCATCATTTCAGATGGACTGAGATTTGACAGGAAGAGGCCAGAACCACATCCACTGGTGGGCTGAAATTCCGAACACACTGATGGTTTGAACACACAGACAGTTGCCTTAAAGAGAAGCAGAGCCCACATAACTTAGCAGGTTTCCATTAACTTACACTCACTGATGGCACGGGGGAGAGAAACTAGGAATGGATGAACTGTTCTTTGCAAAGCATGGTCTGTTGAAATGGAAGCCCCGATTTCTTATGACACCCGGCCTTTTGTTCAGGATGGATTTTTTCATGTAATAGGAAGACTGTGCAACAACAATATATGCTCAGCAACTCAAAGAAACATAGGGATTTCCAGCCAAGCTAAGTCCAGCAAGGCCATCTGCTCAAATAGAGAGGGAGCTCTATCAGCACCAAGGAACCCTTAAATTTATCCTGCTCCAGCTTAAAGTCTGGGAAGCCCCCTCAGTCAGCTCACTTCCTGTGTAATTTGCAGCTTAATTTGCAGCTCCTTTATCTCATGGTTCTGATTGAGAGTTTGTGATGAATCCACAGTTACCAGTTGTTGGGAGAGTACTGGGCACGTGCTAGGCTCTGTGGAGTGAACAGATTTCAGTGCTTTTATTTACGTTTGCTATTAGCAAGGTATGAGAGCAGTAGAATGATGCAAAAATTTAACACATCAGCTCAAAGAACTACTTACTTCTGCATTGTGACACAAGTGTATTGGCACTG
Organism: Sorex araneus; assembly: GCF_027595985.1. Taxonomy (NCBI): domain Eukaryota; kingdom Metazoa; phylum Chordata; class Mammalia; order Eulipotyphla; family Soricidae; genus Sorex; species Sorex araneus. The sequence continues at coordinate 101,991,107 of NC_073302.1, forward strand.
TTTGTGTTTTTGGACATAATTGGCAGATGTCACGTAGAAAAGTGTAGCAGTTGGTGAGCATGGGAAGTATTTGCAGTGGATTTGTATGGGAGTTTGACTTCAATTTTCCAACCTCAGTGTAGTATCTGGGTGGACTCTGGCTCCGTTTAGTCATCTTTCCAAATTTGGCTTCATTACCCAGAAGCCATCTGGGTAATGGCTTCTCTACCACCTCTCTAGAATGTGTGTATTTCTGCAGGTTTCTCTTTTCCCAATTTCCTATAATTCAATCAAAAGTGAGTAGTAACATGTTCTGGGGCAAGCTCCATCTCAAATGTGGATTTTTAATAAAACACAAATATGTACACCCATGTTCCAGCACATTGTTCCACTGTATGCAAAAGGATATTCAAAGTGAGGCCGCATTTACATTTGTTTGGCATCTGTTATTGCAGAGGTCAAAATATGCAAACTTTATCCACTCTTGTCATTACCTTTCAGCAAAAGAAAATTGCATGAAGGGAAAGGTAGATTCATGGCCAGCAGAAGGGTTAATGACCTTTATTTGGGAGAAAGGGTTATATTTTTATATGCAGATAATGGGCACTTATTCCTTATCTAAGACTGAGCATTTAATAAGTGTGCTAGTTTGTTTTAAACTAGGTATAATGGCCTGCACATAAATACACAATTAAAAAGAAAACTTAATTATAAGCAGTTTGCAGTTTAAATGGAGATAGTTATGCAACCTGCCATTGGTCCCGGAAATTTTTGAAAAAATAGAATTAGTATTAGAAGAATAAAAGACATTTAGTGGTCTCTAAAGAGTGTTACAGACAGCTAAATCTTACCCAAGAACTACAAATAAAGAATACAGTTGTTGTAGTCTGTATCATTTTCTTTTTTTTTATTGAATCACCATGATTTAGACCATCACAAAACTGCTCATGATTGGGTTTTAGTCATTAGTCTGTATTTTCTAAGTGAGATAGAAAAAGAAATATGCTCTAATGTAATCTTTTTATGTGCCCACTGGATTCATTTATGTTGGCCCTTACCAAAGAAAACCTTTTTATAACTTTCAGTGTTGGGTTATTTTTCTCAATCAACATTCCTATTTCTGTCCCCACCCTGACCCCCCAAAAAACAAACAAACAAACAAACAAAAACCATGAGGGAAAGCAGAAAAAAAAAAACTGCACTTAAGGTATTTGCTATCTCGGATCCACACTGGCTTTTCTTTTACCTTCTATATTTTTTTTGGGGGGGAGGTGGCACACCCAGAAACCAGGACTCACTCCTGGCTCTGCATTCAGAATTTACTCCTGGTAGTGGTTGGGAGACTGTATGGGGTGAGACCCAACTCTGGGTGAGCTGTATGCAGGGCAAGCACCCTACCGCCTGCGCTCTCTCCAGTCTCTCTGTAGGGCACATTTCAACCCGAACTCACCAAGGAGTTTCAGCCCCATGGCCTGGGAGAAGGGAGTCATTGCACTTAGGTTTGACATTGACATTGATATTGACAAAGCACCAAATGTCAGGTGGCAGCATGTGTCCGTGTTTGTGAAATCTGAAGTGCATAGATGAAGGATTCTTCCATAGTCATTCAGTCACCACACTCACAGCTCAGATCAAATTGTCCTTCCTTCCTTCCTTCCTTCCTTCCTTCCTTCCTTCCTTCCTTCCTTCCTTCCTTCCTTCCTTCCTTCCTTCCTTCCTTCCTTCCTTCCTTCCTTCCTTCCTTCCTTCCTTCCTTCCTTCCTTCCTTCCTTCCTTCCTTCCTTCCTTCCTCTTGCTAACATGTATCACTACTGGGCATACTAATTTTTAGATACTAAAGTGCTATTATGGAGATAATATTTGTTCCCTGATGAATCTTTAGTAATACATTAGTGCTTACGACATAGTGGGTGCTCATTACTTGCTGAATGAATGCATAATTAAATAAAATGACTCGGTTCGTCAATGATATTGGGAAAAGTCTCACTGGAGAATGCAGATTGACTGGGATAATAGTCCATCTCTTGGCTACTTGTTTTTCTTGCCTTTTTTTTTTTTGGTCAGGAAGCCACTCCTGGCAATGCTTGGGGCTTATTCTAGACTCTGCATTCAGGAATCACTCTTGGTGGAAATTGGGAGAATGTATGGGGTCCCCGAGATTGAACCCAGATTGGTTGCATGCAAGGCAAGCGCTCTACCCACTATCTCTCTGACCCCTCTCTGATGGCTACTGTTCTTAACATGGTAGAAATATCAAGTCTTCCTCTTTCTGCTATTGACAAATTCAAATATAAAAGGTATTATAAGATTTTATATGATCTGGTCAATCACATGTTTTAAAAAATGAACTCAGACCTCTTTCTCACACCATGCACAAAACTCAAATCAAAGTAGATTAAAAACCTAAATGTCAAATCTGAAGCCACAAATTACATTGAAGAAAACATAGGTGCAACCCTACATGACATGGGCTCTAGATACATCTTCAATAGTTCAACATCACTGGCCAAGCAAAAGGAATAAAAGATAAACAAATAGAATTGCATCAAATTAAGAAGTTTCTTCACAGTAAAAAAAAATCAATGGGGGATAAGAAATAAACAGAAAGTTTCTCAAAGAAGACATACTGACGGTCAGTAGGCATAAGAAAAAATGCTCCTCAGGGAAATGCAAATTGGAACAATGAAATATAACCTCACACTGCTGTGACTAGCACAAATCAAAATCAACAAGAGCAGCAGATACTGACACGGATATAGGAACATGGACTAGTTTAACCTTTCGGGAAAGTAATATAGATATATCTCAAAAATCTGAGACTTGAGCTTCCATGACACCCAGCAATTCTACTTCTGGGCATCTACCCTAAGACCCTCCAAACCAGAATTAAAAAAAAAAATTCACTCGCAGACTCATTGCAATGCTATTCACCTATTCACAGTAGCCCAAATCTGAAAACCATCCAAGTGTCCGGTAACACATGACGGAATAAAGGAACTTGAGGTGAGCATCCACTCCCTCACCGGCACTGCTCCACCGAATCCTGACTGAATCTCCCCGGAGATGCTACCGAGCAGCCGAACCTTGTGGAAATGCTGACAAGCCTGGACCAGCCACAGGAGGCAGGTGGGCAGAAATCTCGCCAGAAGAAGCTACCACCATGCCCAGCCCATCACTGCAGTTACACCAAGGGCCTGACCCCACCGCCTCGAGGATCCTCTCTGTGGAGACAGCCATCTCCCAGCAGGAACCTGGGATGAGAACTCTGGGATATTTTTGGAGTCAGGTGGGGGCCTCTCTCCACACCCCCATACTTCCCCAAACCCCAGCAGTCCCACCCACCACCCATGTCTGCTGCCTTGTCCACTCTCTGGCCAGGACCATAGATCTGGAACTGTGGGCTGCAGGACACCTCCTGAAGCAACAAAAAGCTGGATAAGTTCCTAGACAAGGACTTACCACCCATTAAATTTGGCATAACATTGTTCATATTCATTTATTTTCTAGATCTATTGATATTAATATTGCAACTTTTGTTATCTCATCAATGTGAATCCTAGAACTGTATCAACAGTGGCTGCTTTTTTTCTACATTAAATAAATCACTGTCACTGTGTCACTGTCATCCCGTTGCTCATTGATTTGCTTGAGCGGGCACCAGTAATGTCTCAATTGTGAGACTTGTTGTTATTGTTTTTGGCATATCGAACACACCATGGGTAGCTTGCCAAGCTCTGCTTTGCAGGAGGGATACTCTCCGTAGCTTGCCGGGCTCTCCGCGAGGGATGGAGGAATCAAACCTGGGTAGTCCACGTGCAAGGCAAACGCCCTACCCACTGTGCTATCCCTAATATTTTCCTTAGATCAGGTAGTGTGTACTACTCATCTTTATATCCTTTACCCAAAGCCTTCAGCATCTTGCCTAGCACACGGCATATCCTGACACTAAATAAAAAATTTGAAAAAAAAGAAAGAAAGAAATGATGGAATATAACTCAGCCATATGAAAGAAATTCTACCCAGCCACAAGAAATTGAAATTAAGCAATTTGCTGTCCTGTGGGTGGATCTGTATCCTGTTGAATAAAGGTGGAAGAGGGGACAGAATGACCCCTCTCTGGTGTAGGGTATGGAGACACATGGTCAGGGAATAGCAAATGTCCAAAGGCAACAGAACCTGAGAACTGGTCTACAGAACCGGACTGACCATGATGGGGCCACTGGGATTGGGGGGGTGCGGGAGTCAGAGGGATACTCTGGTGGAGCATGCGTGTGAAGCATGGTATACTGTGGGACCCTGTTATTAACAGTGTTGTAAATCATGGTGCCAAAAATGAAATATGTTTATGTTACATTGTGTGGAAATCCCAAAAGAAAACCCTGGATACATTCTAACATCAGAATCTATCCAAGTAATGCTCTCAGGATTATTAACTTGTCAGCCTCAGGGAGAGACAATGATGTCAATTTCATATATCTATCACTGCATTGATCCTCAGTGTATCTACTGAATTTAATTAACATAGATCAGTGCAGAGACTTCTGTTTTAAATAATAGGATCAATGATTATTTTAAAGGATACTAGTACGAAGGGGATTAAGGACTTGGAATGAAGAATAGCCAAGTCAAAATACACGATGCACCAATTTCAGTGGGAAAATGTGAAATGATTCTATGCTGTGTTACTTAAAATTACCCTCTATATGCTAAATTATCATCCAGAAAACCAAGATAAATTGGGAAGTGATGTTTGCAAAGATTTTTTTTTCATGTTAATTTAGACCTATTTAACGGAGAAATCTTTAACACACTATAAAGATAAAGATCACACTTTTTAATATAAAGAGTTCTAACCTAAACTCAAGTGTTAAGGTTCATGCATACTATTAGAGGAGGTGAGTTTACAGCTTGTGAGCTCCGCTTCATATCTGTAGAGAATCCTTTCTTACTTTTTGCTGATAGCACTTCAGAGACCGCTTACAACTTCCAGAAGCTAAGACTGGAGGCCAGCGGCCTCCCCAGACCTGGCCAGTCTCTCGTCCACTTTCTGCCAGGGCTCCTAGATGGAAAGCTGCTGAGAAGGCTGGCAGTGAGCTCGTAGCTTCAGGCTCCTGTCTTCCACCTGCACTGTGATTAACCAATGTTCTAAACTGCCCCATTCCCGAAGCCCGTCTCAACTGAGTGTTTCCTGTCACTGTAGAGATAGATCACTTCCCACCTTAATGTCAGGAAGGAATTCAGAGAAAATACTGCGGAAGCAATGTATCTTCAGATCAAAATGTGAATCGACTAAATAATTACCTGTGTTTTCATCTGATAATATCGTGCTAAGGGAGTAAGAGTGTGCTATAGATAGGTATCCATTTGCTCCTAAAAAAAATCTTCCTTACAGGATTATGAGTGCTGAAAATATTATTATTATTCTCAATAATATTATTCCCAATAATTCCCACACTTGGATGAGCCTCAAGCATGAAGGAACTGGCAGAGGAACCCAGGTGTGTGGGACCTGGGGCTGAGATCTCCAAGCCTGCTAGGATTGGGACTGGGTCCTCTCCAGCCAGAACCCCCATTTTCCAGTATCTTGACAGCCATACCCACAAATTGCCCCCAGCGCCATGTAATCCCACCAACAGCCAATATCCAGAGACTATAAGACCAAGCTACTGGAAGCACGCGGCCGCTTTGCATGTAATAGCCTTGTTCTCCCTCTTGGAGAACCTGACAAGCTACCAAGAGTTTATTGCCTTTATGGGAGAGCCTTGCAAGCTTCCCATGGTGCATTTATATCCCAAAGTACAGTAAAGGATACATGCATATCTCTCGGAGAGCCCAGCAAGCTACCAAGAGTATCCCGCCGGCACGGCAGAGCCTGGCAAGATACCCGTGGTGTATTCAATATGCCAAAAACAGTAACGATAGGTCTCATTCCCCTGACCCTGAAAGAGCCTCCAAGCGTTGGGAAAGACGAGTAAGGAGAGGCTGCTAAAATCTCAGGGCTGAGTATGATAGAGACGTTACTGGTGCGCGCTCGAATAAATCGACAAATGGGATGACAGTGATACAGTGATTCCCAATAAGGCCTTGTGGGACTTAACTGCAAGTATCTGAACTTGAGATCCACACTTCTCAAAAATAGACAAGACCTCTTTTCTTTCTTGACACACAGCTGGACTACATTTCCCAGCCTCCCTTGCAATGGGAACGTTTACTCCCCCCCCCCCCGTCCCCCACGCCACACACACACACACACACACACACACACACACACACACACACACACACACAGAATTTCAGCTAGAGAAATATCATTGAGACTGAAGCAAGACCCATAGCAGCTGGCATAATATGATCCTCATCCTCTCCCTCTTCCTCTGAGTAAATGGAGAACAAGTCAAGACTCTGGAAAAGTTGGGACCACAGTTGAATGAAGGGGAAGTTGAAAAGAAAGGAAGTGCTTTCCTTAATGAAATATGAGTGAGAAATTAGGTTTTGTTGCATTTGGTTATCCAAATTTGGGGATTTCTTGCTTCAGAGGTATCATATCTTGGCTAAAACAATGTCCCTTAATGGTTTTAGAGAATCTAAATTTTCTAGGGAATTTTTTGTGGCATTTACATAACAGAAATAGTTACATTAGCTAAATGTGACCATTTTTAAGTGTGTAGTTCAGTGGTCTTGAGTATCGTCTTATTTCTGTGCAAATACCACCATAATCCATCTCTGGGACTTTTTTCATTTGCAAAATTAAATGCCAAATTACAAAATATTTCCATTAAGCTGTAACTGCCCAGCCCCAGCCCCTAGACAGCTGTCTTTGGCTTCTCTGTGATCCGACTCCTCTCAGTGGAACCTTGCAGTGTTCTTTAGTGACTGTTTCATTTTTCTTAGTTCAGTGTCTTAGCAAATGTCAAAACTTTCTCCTTTTCAGAAGCTGAATGATAGTTCATTATCTATTTGGTCTACGTTTTATTTATTCTTTCTCTGGCAATGAAAACAGGGGATGCTTGACATGTGGCTACTGTGACTCTTGCAATAAACAGGGTGGTCCAAATCTGTTCCTGTCCCAATGTTCACGTCTTTGTGGGATGCGTCTGGAAACAGAATTACTAGTTATATGACAATCTTATTTTTGGTAGTGGGGCAGAGGAGCTGTCATCTTGTTTCCCCAGGCAGGTCTGGTCCTTTTACACCCTGCTAGGCTCAAGAGTTCTAGTTTCTCCACATCCTTACTAGCTCAGGATTTTTTGTTTGGGTGTCCAGAATCTTCACCTCCAACACACATTAAGAAAAGACACCAGTGGGGGCCAGAGAGATAGCACAGTGGGGGAGCGCCTTTGCCTTGCACATGGCAGACCCAGGTTCGATCCCCAGCATCTCATATGGTCCCCCAAGCACCGCCAGGAGTAACTCCTGAGTTCAAAGCCAGAAGTAACCCCTGAGCATCACTGGGTGTGCCCCCACCCTTCTCAAGAAAAAGAAAGAAAGAAAAAAGAAAAGACACCAATGATAATATATCAATTGCGGTCTATTTATTTTTTTTTTAGTTTTGTTTTACTAATTCAACTGTGGGCTCCTAACACCATTTTCATTTATCACAAAGCAGTGAACTGATAGAGGGAACATTCTACCTCTGATTTCTTTTTGAATTATAAGAACAATAGTCCTTTGGGAGATGTGATCCTATCTCATTTTATTTTATATAATACCATTATGCACTCCAAATATAAAAATGAATTCAACTCTACTGATTTTGTTCTATATAATATGACTGCATTAATTTGTATTTGCTCCTTGTCTTTTTCCCCTTCCATTACTTTTTTTCAAATCTCGTACTCATAGAAGCTATTCACAAATAACCACTCATCTACATTTGAAATTATCTTGGGTATTCCAAATAGGGTCAAGTATTTTGAAAAGGAGCAAAGGAGCAAGAAAAAGAATATATTTTCTTAGATTTTCATTGAGGGGTTACTGCTGGCATCTAAATCTTAATAAATATCTCTGAAAATTGTCCCAAACTAAGAACTATTTCCAAATACTCAGAGTTCACTGCTCTTTCTTAAATGAGAGTTACATCCTCCTTCCCCTAAAAAAAGCTTCCTGGCATAACTTCTGAGCTTGAAGGGGAGGAGGCACCCAGCTTTGGGATTAGTGGGCAACCTTACGACAAGCCTGTGCCTTCTGGGGTTTAGGGCCTAGGGAGGGAGGGTCTGAATCGGACGGTTCTGTGCAGTCATTTTGGTGGGCTTGCCTTGAAAGCACTGTGTAACCATATCTGGGGCTGATTAGCAAAAATGTAAATTTCCTCCCAAAATAGACCCCAGGAAGTTGAGAACTTTAAAATTACTTTCTATAGGAAATTTCATGATGCCTGGAGCTCTAATTAACAAGGTTCCTGAATCTGAGTTAGGAGTGGAATTAAAAAAAAACAACCCACAAAACCATCTTCCATTTGCCGTGTAAATGTAACACCTAATGAATGCCCTTAAAAAAAATAGGGTTGGGGGTTGTTAATGTCTAGGGAAAAGTTTACAGAAGATTGGAACAATGTCAATTATATTTCCTATCACTCCATCGTTATGCCTTGACTTATCAAACTTTGGAAAACAGTCCTAAATGCCAAGAAAGCCTAAATGCGCAAGTAAAATCAGAAATGTTTTGGAACAAAAAAGATAGCAAAGCAAAAGAACTTTCATTATCATATGATGAAATATATTATGAAGCAATGATGATTAGAAGTGAGTAATATGGGCCTCAGGAAAACCAAACGAATAAATCGGTTATCCAGAAAAGGAAAAGGCACAGAATGATTATGATATTCAAAACAATGAAAAGATGGAAATTAGTATTTTTGGAAGAAGTGGCTAACTCTCAAGGAAAGGCGGACTTCCTTTATTTCAGAGTTTAGTAGAAATTATGTAAAGTTGAATAAGCAAAAGTGTAAAACCATTGGAACTCTCAATTTCGCTCATGGTCAAGAAAATATGACATCTTGCTAAAGGGAAAGCAAACACACAGACTATGACCCAACAATCTCACTATCATTCCCCCAAGAGATATAAAACATGATTCACAAACAGACAAGTCGAAGAATGTTCATATCAGTTTTATCCAGAAGGCCAAAAATCTGAAAGGAGCCAAATGTCCAACAAGAAACACTTGGTTAGTGAGTGAACACATTGAAATATAGTCAGGAAATAGATTATTCTCCAGAATTGAAAGGAACAACTACTGCTGTATACTAGAACATGGATGACTCTCATCGTGCTTGGGGGAGAGAGCTGTATGCAGAGCGTTTGCTGTCTGACTGGCATGTGCATGCTTTCTAGAGCATGCGCCGTGAGTCCATGGTGAGAGAACCATAAGCAGAGCGAGTCTGTGGGAAGGATGTGGTGTGGAGAGAGAACTGAACAATAAGAAGAGGGGACTTTTCTGGGATAAGAGAAATATCCTTATTTAGATTATAGTGGTGGTTGCACAATGCATAGGCTTATCAAAAATACAATTCATATGACAATTTTATCTTACTATAAGTAAAGCAGAAAAGGTTTATCTTAAAACAAAGGCTGACATTTAAACTAATAATTTAGATGTATGTAAGATCAAAAAAGACCATAACCGTTATTAAAAGATAATAATAAATATAAAGAATTAAATATTTAGGACTGAGTTGGTCTCCTGATTTTAGAAAGAATCTCAAAACTAGAAAGACAAAATGTGAAGAAAAATAACAAGAATACAAAATAGGAAATTAATTAAAGAAATATATTTGCCCTAACTTCTATTTTAAATGTTTGAAGGTCAATGGTTAATTTATCTCTGATATACAACCATTAAATTAGAAGAAAACTGACACTTGGACAGATAAATCACCAGGGGATAAGAATCAGTATTTCAAAAGAAATCAAATGCAATCAATAAGCATTTAAAATCAACTTCTCTAAGCAATCAAGGACATAAAAATAAAAATAATTCATACGAACACTTTTATGCACTACTGGTAGAGGCATAAACAGTATAACTTTTTGGAAGGCAATTTGGCCACATTAATGTTTTATTAACATGCTTACCCCTCCCCTCCTGATAGAGGAGGGTAGAATACCTCCTGATAGGACACCACAATTCTACCCTAAAGGATATTCCAAGGAAACTACTTGACAAGTATAAATGAGTATTTATACTTGAGATCTCACAACTTTTTGCTTTGTAAGATGGAAATAATGCTTTCAAAATACTTAAAGGAGTGATTAAATAATGAATTAAAATAAGACATAACTTGATAAATATCAAATGTAGGTAGACCTACAGTTATTTAAAATTCATTCACAATATATTGTAACACCTAATCACAAAGAGAGCTACAGTGCTGAAGAGGCCGTACAGGAGTTAAGGCTCTTACTTGCCAGGTCTAACCCCCTGTTCCATCACTGAGACCCCAGGAGACACCCCATCCTGCAGCCTCGCCAAGGGCTCTCTCCACCGCTTCATGAACATTCTCTGCAGATGCCAAACTTGCAGATGATTTCAGGGACACCAGTGCCTAGGCTGAGATCCCTCGGGTCTTCTCAGAGTGGGAGCCGGACGGCCTTCCCCGACACTTCTGGAAGCCCCTGCAGCCACTTCCCCCTCCCACACCACCACCTCGTCTACTGCAGCCCTAGAGTGTGGGACTGTGAGGTGGCATATGTGAATGCAGCCGGGCGGCACCTTCGAATTCCTCGACACTGAAATTTTAGTAGGAGCTTACCAAATTAAATGGAAAAGTAACACCAAAGTCAATTAAACTCAACAAACAACAAACCACGGAAAGCTCAGCTAGCAATAAACAGCTTAGTAAATCCTTAGGCAAGGACTTAACAGCCCCCCGTGATGACATTTAACAATTCTCACATAAAAAAATTGATTTTTAAAATGCATTGATTTTAATATTGGAGCTCTGTTATCTAATCAATATCAATCTAGAATTGTATTAACAGTTGTGGCTTTGTCTACATTTAAAAATAAATTTTTTTTAAAAAAATGGATGTTTATCATTTTGGTGTCAGGTCCTAGCCTCACCCACATCATGTTGATACCATTCAGACATTGAACCCTCCACACACTAAAGTAAGCAAAGTACACACTTCTTTATTCCCACTCTATCAGCCCTAGAATGAAATCAATAGTAGTAATAACAAACACATCGAGGGTACTATCGATTTGCCAGATATTGTTTGGAATATTGCTTGAAATGTTAGACTCCATCAATCCACACAACAGCCCTCAAAGAAGGGATGATTAATTCCCTTCACAGATGAGAAATTGAGCCTCAGAGAGGTTCAGTAGTTTTCCCCAGGATATCCAGTCACCCTAAAATAAGCAAATTACAAACCCAGGCCATCTGGGCCCAGAATCCATGCCCCTGGCTTGACAATTGTGTTTCTCTCACTTGTGTGCTCTGCAAGGTTGCCTAAAGACGCGATGTCAAGGTTGTTGGCTGGACTCCATCGGAGAGTCCAATTCAGAAGCGATGTGGTCAGGATCATGATTTGTGGACTGTGAGAAGTGCATGTCACCCGAGCTCACCACAGCAGGGGACCTGCACTCAGCAACATGGCTGACAGACATCAGAAGAGTGGCAATAAAGTGCACGACTCCTTTCTGCAATTCAATCTAGAAAGTCATCAAGAATTGGTTAAGTTACCCATGGATCAAATTAATTTATCCCAAAGGACTTGCTATTGCTTGAAAAGTAATTGGTAGCAAAGTTGGTTTATAACCCAAATTAGAAACTGTTACTTGTTCAATGACATTCAAGTGTGAGGCAATGCTTTCTCCTGACAAGCTTTGGGGATTCTGAACCATGGAGGGCCATGAAGGAGCATTGTCCATCACATCACCTGACCAGTAGAACATGGTCTTCTAATTACTAGAGCCTCATCTGCAGAAGTCACCGAGGAAATCACCAAGGAACACTTTGAACATGACATCCACAAAATGCTCATTCCTTTTGCTTAGCCTGCAACTGTTTTTCCAAGAGAGGTTGCCTTGGATACCAGCCTCGTATGTCAGCAAAGTTTATCCCCTATGGCAAATTAGCAAATCGGCATTCAGATTTCATAAATCTGTAAGTCATTAATTTTCCCTCACTCAAGCCCCCCAAAGCTTGATAACCTCCATGAGGATGGATAGAGTCAGTTTCTGAACTCTCAGAGCAGCTCACCAAATTGGACCTGTGGTGATGTCAGGAGAGAAAGGGGACCCGTGAAGGGGACCGAGCCTCTTCCCAAAGACTGCGATGGTAGGAAATGACGCTGGCTTCTGTAAGGGCCACTCACAGCCCGAATTAGCACCGACACTCAATCTCGGCCAAAGGCCTTTTCAAAGGGCAAGTCAAGATGGAATAACTTATTCTGTGCTTCAAGCCTCAACATGGAACAGTGAGCTCAGCTCTGGGGGAGGCATTTCCTGCCCCCTCCCCACCCAGGTCCTCTGTGACATGAGCATGAGAGAACCACCCTGCTAGTGGCCAGTGGACATAATCACCCAACATCATTTGGATCCACAATCAGGTCTGTCTGACACACGAGAAATAAGGAAGTATTTGGAAATACTTGATGTTTGTGTCAAGCTAATAGATTGATGGTGTGTGAGAGAGAGGAACATACTTGTCCTTAGTAGTTCTTTTTCTTATGCGGAGTTCCTCTCCTTAGAGACACATGATGAAAACTTTGCCTCTAAGCCCCTTGAGGTTAGGTGTAACCACCTGAGTTCCTCTGGACAGTGACTTTATTGAAGACAGAAGTGTGTCAGTGCCCGAAGTTCGCCCAGCCGATATCTTTCCCTCAGTACGAGACTCTGCACAGCCTGCTTCGTAGGGAGGAAGAAATCCATCCTCCCACATTTCTGGAGGAGAAATGATGCTGAGCAGAGCCCTAGCAGAGCCTTAGGGACACACAACACAATTAAGAAGAAACTTGGGAGAATTGGGGGTTATACTGCATCATAAAAATAGCAATAGATTTTGCAATGTGATGGGTTGCTCCTCTACCCAAAGGGTCGGTTCTCTTCATCTTCTGCATCGGGGCTGAACCTGTAACTTGCTTTGAACAATAGACGGAGGGAATTGCGAGCTACTTTGAGGAAATTATGAGTCCTGAGGGCTTGCTGCCTTTGCTCAACCCTCTGGGGAAGGCCTTTGAGGACCTGCAGACTGCCGTGCACAGCTCGTGCCCATGGGGAGAGATCCTGTGAAGCTAGAAGCCTAGCTGGATGCCAGCATCTACCTCCAGTCTGTGTTTTGCCCCGATGGGGCTGTCAGCTATGGGCACTGCATAATAATCCCAGAATAACTGACAGAACGTCCAACAGAGCCCAGTCCAAACTGCTGACCATGGAACTGCAAATGAGTCAAGTTGGTTGTTCTAAGTCCCTAAGTCTGTGTAGTTTCTCTGTAACGATGGGGAACAGATGTAGCATAGGCTAGCTAATCCTGACATACATACTTGTGTGTACATATGTGTGCATATTTGTCTTGCTACATCTCTATACAAACCTGCAACAGTGAGCATGCATTTAGTTGCATATCTATCTATATCCCAGACACACCGTATTAATAAATACATGCAGTTATGTCTATGTATATTTTATATCAATGTGTGCATGTTTCTATAAATTTAATGTGAATATGTGTATGTCATTTTTATATACACACAGATGTTTATATCAAATTCATTTTTATCAGCAGACTTGGTCAAGAGTGAGATCCAATTTTCATCTTTTACACAAAGAAATTCAGCTGTTCACTGAAACTCCCCTCATTCCTATCAAGATAATTGAGCAGATGGCTAGATTAAAGGGATCTTTGAAAATGGACTTGAAGAAATCATTCTTTAATAGCTGGTACTTCTATAGACAAATGGTATTGAAACCAGATTGTAAGGTTAGAAGATCAGTATCTTTGTTTTTCCCTCTCCATCCTGATGCATTCCAGAATTCGCTCTGCAGACATTTGCCAGACATGAGTGAAACCACCTTCAGGTCAGGAAAGATGCATCCATGGGGTTTAGCATCCCATCACTCCGGAAGAACGCGTCCGGGGGGCTTAGGATGACATCACTCACTGACATAGCTGTGATTAGCCAAGGCTGACTTATTTGGGCTAAAACCCGGGCTAGAAATCCACCGATGCATTTAATACAGGGCATTTAGAATAAGAGGGTACAAAGCTCTTCCCCAGTTATTTCATCGGAGGAAGTGGGTTGCTTTATAAGAAGAAGCAAAGTTCAGACTGATTAGCATCTGTGGTTAGAGAGAGCAGGATGGGTTGAAGTGGAAAGGTTTTAATTAAAAAGAAAAGTTTCATAAAACCTTGTTAGCTTTCTGTTGTCTCCGTAACAAATGATTGCCAATTAAGTGGATTAAAACCACACACATCCATTTTCCTGCAGTCCCAGAGTCCGGGAGGCCTGGAGAGGCCCCAGTGGGCCCCAGTCAATGTGCCAGTGGGCGAGTTCTCTCTGGCTCTTGGGTCAAGTCCATCCCCTTGCCCATTCAGGAGTCCGCAGGAGGCAGAGCCTCAGCGCTATGGGCCCCACAGCCTTGTGGCCGTGAGACAGAGGCCCTCAGAACTTAGAGGCCCGAGGTCACGGAGCACTGCTGGCTGTCAGCCCGGAACCTTCCTCAGAGCATTGCGTGTTCTTCTCCCCTCAAGCTTCCCCACACTCTCCTCTGATTCATCGCCCCACCTTCCTCTTCCGGTTGAGGATTTCTTTGCGGGGAGGGAGTGGAGGGTGTCGGTGGTTGAACCATACCCAGCCATGCTCAAGGCTTACTCCTGGCTATGTGCTCAGGGATCACTCCTGGAGGTGCTCTGGGGACCATGGCCGCCAGCGGCACGTAAGGCAACCCCCTTAGCCCCTGTGCTCTCTCTCCAGCCCCTGACTAGGGTGCTCTTCTGTAGAATTATGCTGGCGATGTGCATTTCTCAGACTCGAGAGACCTGCTGGGGAAAACTCAGGGCTGGGGTGAGCCTGAGCCTGAATTTGAAATCCCTGCACGGTGAGGTAACCCCAAAGACAGTCCGTGCCTGTTCCTCCCCGGGGTGCTCTCCCTCACAGTAAAACTAGGGGAGTCCTAGTGCAGGGGGATTCATCTGGGGCTGTTGTTTGAGTCTCACTGCGAGCCCCGTGATGTGACAGGGAATCAGAAGCAAAGATCTCTGTTGGAGATGACCCCTGATGGCCCAAGAGAAGTGTTAACGCCACATACTTTCCCTGCTAATCCTTCGCATGATTGCTCCGTGGGACCCTCAGCGAGCAGGCCCAGAAAATTGTGTTTTTGTGAGAGATTACTTGGCATTTCCTTATGATTTCTTGGAAGACTAATTTTTCTGTGTTCCAGTGATAATAATGTACATAGAATTGACCTGTCAATACCCAATTTTCTTTTGTCAGATATGGAAGGATTTTCTTTACATACTGCATTTAGAGGTTGACCTTGCGACCACTCACTACTTTCCAACTAGCCACTGGAGCGATAGCACAGCGGGTAGGGTGTTTGCCTTGCACGCGGCTGACCCAGGTTCAATTCATCCTTTCCTCTCGGAGAGCCCGGCAAGCTACTGAGAGTTTCCCGCCCGCATGGCAGAGCCTGGCAAGCTACCGGTGGCATATTCGATATGCCCAAAACAGTAACAACAAGTCTTACAATGGAGACGTTACTGGTGCCCGCTCCAGCAAATCAATGAGCAATGGGACAACAGTGCGACAGTGCTACCATGCAGTGCTACTGCATTTAGAGAATATATGGTTTGTAGTTAATCCATTATTGTTTATTTGAACATAGAGTTTGGGATTCTAAGTGGAGTTGTTCGACTGTTCACAAGTACTTACCTGAGCAAGTTTCCTTCTGAGCCCGGGGATTCCCAGACCTACTCACAGTGAAATGCTACCACGTGACGTACACTGAGCAATGAAATCCCACTTTCATATGCACGAAGCACTACTGCATAGATTACCTCATAACGAGGTAATCAGGCTAATAATTAAAAATTATCTGCTGTCTGGAAAAACTCACTAAATAAAAATGATTGTACAGAAAACACATTTGACAAAAGCTAAAAGATAAAACATATGAAGCTAAATTGCCATGGTCATCAGCGGTCTTGTTCCAACTAACAGTGGCACTTTCATAAAATTGAAATGAAGTCAGAAAAGAAGCTTCTATGTTTTAGTAATATTTTTCTGAACATCTTCTTATCTTCCATGCTGGATTATTTGCAAGTCTATATTGGTGAAAGAAAATTTTATTTCACCTACCTATCATGGTTCAACTTTTTCCCCGAAATAGTTACCTTGTTTTCTTGTAAGAACGTCCTTTTTATGTTCACTGCAACACTGTTCACAATAGGCAGCAGCTGGAAACAGGAACAGATGAGCGGATAAGGAAGTTATGGCACATTACACACTGGAATACTATGCAGCAACTGGGAAAAAATGATTAAGTCATGAAATTCGCTGATACATGGATGGACAGGGAGAGCATCATGCTGAGTGAAATTAGTCAGAGGGAGAGGGACAGACAGAACAATCATGCTTGTTTGTGAGATATAAAGAAACGTCATGGAAGAATAATGCCCACAGTCCATTGAATGGCTGTTCCTTGGCAGAGAGCTTGATGCAATGGGGAGAGGGAATTAGGTCAGAGAAGAGAGCACTGTGACAATCATGGTGGGAAGTGATCACTCCGGACAAGAACTGGGTGCTGAAAAGGAATAAAGTGAAGCATGATAAGCCCATCAATGATGGTATTGCTGACCACAGTGCCTAAAAAGAAAATAGAAAAGTGTCTGCTATAGAGGGAGGCTGGGGGGGTGGGTGGGAGGGAAAGTGAAGACATGGGTGGAGGGAAGGGGACACTGGTGAAGGGACGGATGCTCCAACACTGTACAGCTGAAACTCAATCATAAACAGCCTTGCAATTTTGTAACGCACAGTGCTTCAACAACTCTAAAAATGAAAAAAAAAATTTTTTTCAGGTACTATTGTGATGTACACCAGGTAGAGTGCTTGCCTTGCCTGTGACTGGCCCAGCCTCAATCCCCAAACTCCATGTGTCCTCCTGAGTTTCCCCAAGAGTTATCTCTTCTTGGAGAGTGAGAATCAGGAGTAAGTCTTGAGAGGCGCTGGGTTTGCAATCCCCTGCCCCCACTGGACCCCCAAAAGATTAGCCTTTTCTGCTCATGTCGAAGATTATGCCAGTCATTACCTAAAATTCAAAATAGGCAATGTTTGAACTATGCTATGCACACTGGACTCACTTTACTATTTTCTTCAATAATTTTATATCCATAAAGGCACATGTGATTTCTGTACAGGTTGCAGACTCCCTTAATGAGTCAAATTGTGAGCTTACTTCCCCAGAAAAGATGAAAGACATTTCCTAATCTCTGTGACCTATGAATATGACTGAATTTGGATGAAGAATTTTGTAGCCATAACTAAGCTGAGGATTTTGAGCTGAGATTGTCATAGATTGCTCAACTAAACCCTGAATCCAAGGACAAGCATACTTTCAAAGGAGATAAGAGGAAAGGACAATAGAAAAATGGAATCACTGAATCTACAAGTGGTGAGACACCAGATGCCAGGAAAAAGGCAAGGGACTCATACCATATCTCACTGCATAATTGTCACGGCCACATAATCTTCACACCCTTTATTATTTTTCAGGAATACCAGGACAATTTTCTGACAAAGTACCCATGTTAAGAGTCACCAGTTTTACCCACTATTTTTTGCAGGGAAAAAAAAGTATGCATTTTTAAGTCTGTGACGATTATGCAGTAGATTCTCCCTCAGTCTTGGGAAGGACCAGTTGCTCAGACCGAGACTCCAAACTCTCATCTGCAGAATTGCAATCACCCATTTTGGGGTCCTTAGTTGTGGTAGCTCTAGGAAATGAATGCAGCTCCTCCCATGTCATTCATGAATATCTCTGTCCCCTTTTATTTCATCTCCCAACAAGTGAGCAGAACCACGACCTCTGAATCAGTAGTATTTTTTTTATTTTTTTTTAAAGAAATATTTTATTGAACCACCGTGAAAACAAAAAAATACAAAGCTTTCAGGTTTAAGTCACAGTCAAATACTGATTAAACCACCATCCCTTCACCAGTGCACCCGTTCCACCACCAAGAACCCCAATACACCTCCCTCCCACCCCTCCCCCCATCTAAGTAGCTGATGATATTCCCATTATTCTCTCTATATATTGAGTACATTTTATATTTCCATACAGAACTCACTATTGTTGATTGGAACTTTTCCCCAACAATCAGGCCTGCTGAATAAGCATCATGTAATAATTTCTCTTCCTTGGTAAAGGTGAAGGCTATCGCGGCCGCGCGGTTTTGGGTTTCTAATATTTTAGCTCAGTTCACAGTCAAAATGGATGGCTGCAAGAATCTGCTCTGGTGCCAAAATGGGTTAGGAGACCTCAGGATCACAGTCAGTAGGCGGGAGGCTCTGCTTCTCGTGCCGCGGCTCTTGGTTCATCTCTGGGCGGAAGGCGCGCCGGGAACACCTCCCCTCCCAGGATCACCTACAGGCTACGTCACTAAAGAAAGTCCTACCTCCTGGTGGAGGGGTCTTAGAGGGTGGCTCTCACCGCGTGGCTGCTGCCGCTGCCGCCATTTTCGCTCAGAAAAATGGGGAGGAGAGGGAAAAAAATCCCTCCCCGGGCTGCACGAGGTTGTAGTTCAGTTCGCAGTCAAAATGCATGGCTGCAAGAATCTGCTCTGGTGCCAAAATGGGTTAGGAGACCTCAGGATCACAGTCAGTAGGCGGGAGGCTCTGCTTCTCGTGCCGCGGCTCTTGGTTCATCCTGAATCAGTAGTATTAAAGTCTTCATCCTCTCACCCCACAGTGGGACTCCCTTTGAGTTTTATGCAAAAGTGGAGGTGATTATATCACATATGTAAGATGTCAATCACACATGTGGCATGGAACCTGTGAATGTTTGCACAGAAATGTTCTAGATCTCAGATGTACAAGTAGAGTACATGGAGGGGTAGAATTAAAAATGATCACTGTGGGGCTGGAGTGATAGCACAGTGGGTAGGGCATTTGCCTTGCACGCGGCCAACCCGGGTTCGATTCCCAGCATCCCATATGGTCCTCTGAGCACCGCCAGGGGTGATTCCTGAGTGCAGAGCCAGGAGTAACCCCTGTGCATTGCCAGGTGTGACCCAAAAAGCAAAAAAAAAAAAAAAAAAAAGATCGCGGTGTCGGGCCTGTCCTGGCCAGCCCACCCTGGGAACAGATGGTCTATAGACCATGGAACGTGTCCGACACAGATTTCCATTTTCCTGCTGTGTTTTCTAAAATGGAAAGTTGCGTCTAGAAGATGTCACTGTCTGAGATTAGCCCATTTTCTTCCACATTTTTAAATGCAAATCATATGACTGTGTAATGCGAGGTGGTTTGAGGTAAACTGTGGAGTTTTCTACCCTCCACTTTTTACTGGTTTAGTTTTAATCATCTATCAAAGCCCACTCTATGTCACAAAGTCAGGTTAAAGTGTCACTGTCCTTACTCAGAGTTTCTCTGCTTCATTTTTACAACTAATTCCATTTTTTGTTAAATGGGGAGGACACACCTGGTGATGTTCAGGAATCATTCCTGGCCCTGTATTCAGGGGTCCATCCTATGGGTGTTTGGGGGACCACAGTACTGGGACTGGGAATCTAACTGGAGTCTGCTGTATGCCAGGCAAGCACCTTACCCCTGAACTGTTCCCCAGCACAAAGAGTTCTTTATGCTTGTGAAACGTGGTCCTATCTATTGAACTGTTACTGTGGTCCAGGCACCATGCCAGATTGTCCTATTAGGCTTTATTTAATCATCAGGGAGCATACTGTACCATTAACCTCTTATTATCAATGAAAAATCAACTCAGTGCACTTCTAGAACTTGTCTAAGGTCATTGAATTAGTGTGCAATGGCTGTGTAACAAAGCTCCCAACACTTAAGCAACTTAAAACACCAATGCATTATCTCACATTTCTTGGGTCAGTGGTCTGACATGGCAAGTTCAGTTACTCTGTTTGCAATCTTACGAGGTGGAAATTTAGGTATCAGCTCGTCTGTACTCTCTGGGAACTCTGTGGACAAGCCTGCTTCCAAGATCATGCTTGTCAGAATTCAGTTTCCTGTAGCTGTCTGAGACCCATTTCTTTAGAACAATGGTGTGCTATGTCCTTAGTGAGAAATAGCACAAGGAATACTTCTCGGGCTTCGCAGTTTTCAACTCCATTTCCTTTTTGTACTTTTAAAGGTTCCTGCGATTACATTGGGTGTCCCTAGATAATCCCGAATGATCTTCTTACTATAAAATAAAATTCCTTAATAATCCTAATTCACTTCAAAATTTCTTTGTCATGTAAAGTAATATTCAAGTGTGTCATTTCATCAACTCACAGTCCTGAAAGTTGTAATCTAGAATGTTCTGCCTACCCATAATTTTCACAAGTAGTAGGCAATATACCGCAGTCATAAAAAAAAATCCATGTTATGTACACAGGTGAAGGAACGGGTGTTGGAACATAATAAAACTGCAACCCAATCATGAACAACCTGTGTTTCACTGTGACTCAATAAAAAAAAAAATCTTTTTGATCCATTTAAGACTTTGTCCTATGTCCTTCTTTCTTCTCAGGCTTAACCCTGAGCCACGAGATACAACAGTGGAATCCGGGGATGCTTGTGCGACGGCAGAGTGCAATTTCTGAGATCCCAGGCTCTGGGCAACATTATCTGCAGTCAACCCCAAATTCCTGCACCAATCCAATGGATGAAAATCCAATATTTGTCCCTGGGTTTCTTGTCAGAGTTAATTGATTTTTTTTTTGATTTTTGGGTCACACCCAGCGTTGCACAGGGGTTACTCCTGGCTCATGCTCTCAGGAATTACCCCTGGCAGTGCTCAGGGGACCATATGGGATGCTGGGAATCGAACCTGGTTTGGCCGAGTGCAAGGCAAACGCCCTACCTGCTGTGTTATCTCTCCAGCCCCAGAGTTAATTGATTTAATATCTACAAAGGACTGTGTATATTCCCAGGTAGCACTGTAGCACTGTTGTCCCATTGTTCATCAATTTGCTCGAGCGGGTAGCAGTAATGTCTCCATTGTGAGACTTATTGTTACTGTTTTTGGGGCATCGAATGCGCCATGGGTAGCTTGCCAGGCTCTGCCGTGCTGGCAGGATACTCTTAGTAGCTTGCCAGGCTCTCTGAAAGGGACAGAGGAATCCGAACCCAGGTCAGCCGCGTGAAAAAAGCAAACGCCCTACCTGCTGTGCTATCCTCCCAGCCCAGGTATTCCCAGGTACACAGTAAATATTTGAAAAGTTATTTTAAATAAAATTGAGTAAATATAAGGTGAGAGAACCAGAGTGAGGACAGCATTGAGAAGTCAAGTCTCTGTCTTATTACACCTAGATAAGTCATAACTTCTTGAAAAATGGAAGCAGTTGTGAGTAAACCACTGTGAGATAGTAGAGTAAAATGTCTCCTCAATGAGTTTCAACCTTCCTTTAGGCAAGGACTATCACTTATAGCATTAGATGTCAATGAATCAATTTGAAAGTTAGGTTATATTTAGAAAAAAATTGTATTAATGGCTTCATTTCTGTTTGTTTGTTTTGGACCACACTGGTTGTGCTCAGGGATCACTCCTTGCTCCGTGCTCAGGGATCACTCCTTGCTCTGTGCTCAGGGATCACTCCTTGCTCTGTGCTCAGGGATCACTCCTTGCTCTGTGCTCAGGGCTCACTCCTTGCTCTGTGCTCAGGGATCACTCCTTGCTCTGTGCTCAGGGATCACTCCTTGCTCTGTGCTCAGGGCTCACTCCTTGCTCTGTGCTCAGGGATCACTCCTTGCTCTGTGCTCAGGGATCACTCCTTGCTCCGTGCTCAGGGATCACTCCTTGCTCTGTGCTCAGGGATCACTCTGGTGGGACCTGAGGGACCCTCTGCAGTGCTGAGAGCACACCTAGTTGGCTACATCAAGGCAGCACCTGACTCTCTAGATGATCCCTCTGACTCTACTGATTTATTTATGTTGGCTTCCAAAGCAGATTAAGTACTAAATAAAAAATAATGATAAAAAGAGGCTGTGTTTCATTTTTACAAAAGCCCCTGTTTTTAAGAAAGGTGAGGAGAGGGCTGGAGGTGTTGCTCAGTCTTGCCTGTGTGAGGCCGTACTAGGTCTCTGCCACCGCACCCACACATAGACACAAAAAGATTTGGAGAGAGTTCTACAGACTGGCGCAGACACTCTGGCTGAGGGCAGACTCCTGTCACAATTAAGGAACACTTAAGACAATCTCTGTGATTTAAAGGTCCTTGATGTAACTCTGAATTTATAGTCGATACAGCTATAGATGGTATTTATGACTGATTCTGACATATTGCCAGAATTCATTAAAAACTGGAAAGTAATGCGCAAAATGTACAGTGCATCTTTTCTAGAATACTTTGCTTCCTGATCAACCAAAGCTGTTGGAGTTTCTCTTGTCTAACGAAGTGGCTTTATTCTTGATACATGGAAGGGATAAGTATAAGTGTCTTCATTAATTAAATGGCACCCAGTAATTTAATAGATGATGGAGGGGGGGAAGAAACCATTCCTTTTTTGGTACTGATGCTTAGGTAAAAATGGATTTGAGCCAATTAAATCATACATTATAATTGAATTCTGGTATATTTATAGTATGAATAATTCTTAGTAATTGTAGGATTAAAAATAGGTTGCACACCCGATCATAGAAAGCTAAGTATCAAGAAACCAGGACAGTTAAGGTGTCAGTTACAACAAAAACAATTTAAATTTAATTATGAATCAAAAAAGATTCACATTCGTAATACAAATTCTACCATGAGCTTTTCAAAGAGACACTACCTAAAATATAAAAATAAATGATTTAAAAATAAAATAACATAAGTTTCAATGTTTAACTTTGAACATTTAAAATAAACCAACGTGCAAGTGTCAATGTTTAACATTTAAATTAAACAAAATAAAGATATATTAGTATTAGTTAGAAAGTCAGTTTAAGACAAAAGTTTAAAAATTATATAAGGAAGCGGTTATCATTTATGAATAGCCCATATGTTTCTCAATAAAGTACATGAGACATGAAACACAGTAATTTCTAGTTTCTTGTTTCCTACAAATATTTAATGCCTGTCTACCATTTTTCTGGTCTTGTGTTAGAAACAAAAATTTTAAATATACATTGTCATTTCCCCTGGTATTTCAAGTACAGCATACCAAAAAAATTCCAAGTGAATTATATCCTACAGTTTGTTGACTGGTATTAAAATTTTCCAAGGTCATCAGAAGCATAGAAAATCTCATAAATTCCAGAACCAGGAGGAACTTAAGAAGACATTTTCACTAAATATAATGTGGTATGCTGCATAGGATTCTGGATAAGTAAAATAACCATAGGTACCAAGAACAGAAAAATAATGTGAATTTTAATAAATTGCAATGAATATTATTTTTAATTAATTGGAACAATTGTGCTTTATAAATGGGAAGATATTAATAATACAGGAAATATCTGTAGGCTATACAAAATTCTTCTGGGATATATTGTCAAATTTTCTATGACTCTCAAGTGTTCTAAAAAATAAAGTCTTAACAAAAAGTTCCACCGTGAGGGGCCAGGGGGATAGTATAGTGAGTAGGTTATTTGCCTTGCATGCGGCAGACCCAGGTTTGATCACTAGGATCCCATAGGGTTCCCCGAGCACCGCCAGGAGTAATTCCTGAGTGCGTGAGCCAGGAGTGACCCCTGAGCATCACCAGATGTGACCCAAAAAAGCAAAGCAAACAAAGTTACGTCATGAAAATTTTCTTTAAGTTTGTTGTTTGGGTTGGGCCCATCCCCCGCCGTGCTTGGGGCTGATGCCCTGCTCTGTGCTCGGGGCCAGTCCTGGGGGTGGGGGGAGATGAGAGGCCGGGCCGGGAGTGAGATGGGTCTGGCTCGTGCCAAGCCAGTGCCAGAACCTCTGTGTTATCTCTTGGGAACTCCTTTAAGTTTTTTAATGTTGCTACTTTCAGAGTAAAACAAAAACTCTCTGCTTAGCATCAAATATAATTTTTAATTTTCTCTCCTTTGCAATTCACACTCCATTCCACACGTTTGTGGGGTGTTTCTGGTGGTTTCTGGGGGGCAAAACCCACTAACAATAAAAACCATCATGCTCCTTCACAACTCTCCTTTAGAAATCCCACTGCTCTAGACTTTTCTCGATCGAAGGCTCATCTTTAAAATTTCAGGTCTTGGGGTTGGAGCAATAGCACAATGGGTAGGGCGTTTGCCTTGCACGTGGCCGATCTGGGTTCTATTCCCAGCATCCCATAGGGTCTCCTGAGCACCGCCAGGAGTAATTCCTGAGTGCAGAGCCAGGAGTAACCCTGTGCATCGCCGGGTGTGACCCAAAAAGCAAAATAAATAAATTAATTAATTAAATTAAATTAAATTTCAGGTCATCCCTGGCATGTCCAAAGCAGGTCATTTGGGAGACTGGTCTCTGCAGTTTGGTCACTAGGGAGGGCAAGTTATTCTGGTACCCCAAGACTCATCCTCTACAGAGGGGGTCCATGAGCCAACAGCCTGGCTGTGACTGAGGATTTCAAGATGAAGAACGGAGAAACTCACCTCCCTAGAAACATACTGAATCTGAACCTGCATTTCAACAAGAGTCTGTATGATTTGTAGCCATCTTACTACAATGGTTCGAGGATCTAGAATTCCGTTTCCCCCGATCCATTAGCAGGAGTCTTCTCATTTTTAAAAGCTGCCGGTGTCCTTGCCAAGGTATGAAGTCACTGAAGAGAGGGGCCAGGTTTCACTTGTATTTTCCTTTGTCTCCAATATGATCCCAGTATCTGGACAGTCATGGAAATAGGACAGCATTAATGACGGGCTCAAGGACACGTCTGAATCCTGTAGGTTAGCATCTAGCTCCCTATTTTTTCTCTATTTTTTTTCCTTGACAACGTTTAGGAACAACTGGAGACATCGGGGGTCAAACAGACAATTTGCAAAACATTGAATTTACAGCTGAAAACTTGATTTGGGAGAATGTGGTTCTGCTGCATAGCTAAGCAGCTTCTTTATACTCCGCCGGAATTAAGCAGTCATAAAGCTTATCTGAGGCTCCCCTGGGGAACTGGGTATCTGCTCCTGCAAAACTTAAAGTATGGAGGAACAAGTCTCTCTGGCTTTCCTTCAGAGTTCAGAGAGTAAAAATAGAGTTGTCTGATCAAACTGCTGAGGGATCACTCACAAATTCCCACTCGACCTGATCCTTCCTTCCTTGATAAAAAGGTTTATCAAGGAAGTAGTTTGCCCTGATGAAGCAATAAGTATTCTCCACTCACAGTGGAAAATTTAAGGTAAAAAAATAAAATGAGTATGGAAAATGGGAGCAGAGAGGAATATAGATTAACAGCTATGATCTCGAGCAATGAAAAACTAGGGGGTACAGAAGAGACGGTGCCACCAGGAACAGACCACGAGAAGTATTGACATCGGCTGTTGCCAACTTTAGGGCCAGACCCTCAGACCTTCCTCAGCGCAGTTTGCTGAGTTCTGAACTCTCTCCTCGTGGTTCCAAGTGAGCTGAGCTTAGGGGTGTCTAAAATGAGTCTCAGTCATCCCCAGAGAGGCCACGTGACACTGAGGGCTACGGGAACCAGCACTGCTTTCTCCATTCCCAGGGGGCCTGCTGGCATCACCCACTGACTAGAAAATGACATGACATGCATTATATCAACATCTTCATTTTAAAATTGTATTAAGGTGCCGTGGTTTGGAAACTTATTCGTAGTTGGGTTGTAGGCATACAATGTTCCAACACCCATTCCACCACCAATGTCAACTTCCCTCCACCAGTGTCCCCAGGCCTGTCACCTTGACGGGCCCATTTTTAAGTTGATTGTTGTGGTTTGCATCTCCTGCTGACAGTGCTAGTACCCCTTGACTCCATTCAACCGGGATGTCGTCTAAGCGACCAATCAGTAAAAGTTGGACGTTGAGGAGACAGAAATATGAAAAAATCCTCTAATATGATCTAATACCCAAGAAGGAGAGCTCAGAGTGCTGTCACCGAAAGCATGTTAGCCTTTGCCTCTTTGGTACCACTGAATTGACAAAAATAGTGTTTTTTTCTTAAAATACAATATGTATTTGGATCAGAGTATCACACCACATCTGATGGAGTTTAAAGTAGGAGGCAACAAATCTTAGAGGGAAATATTTTTTAATAGATATATGTATATATACATATATATTATATATACATATATATGTATAAGCACACAAGGCTCAACCTTTAACAACATGTTAGTGATGTCTTATAGAAGGGCTTAATGGTTCCTGTGGAAATAGAACAATCTTCACACTCTTTTCTCTAAGGAAACTTTATTGTATCTTTTTCAGCAGTTTTTCTTAACTCAAAATACAAAATAAATTACTTCAGTTCGCTTTGGGTTTGGGGTTGGTGTTCAGGATTGAAATATCTGAAATATGGTGGTGGGAAGGTGTAATAGTGGTGGGATTGGTGTTCAAATATTAAATGCTAAATACTGTGAACTACTTTATAAAAATAAAAATTCAAAATATGTGTTTGGGTCCTCTGTATTCTAAAAATGTAATCTTATACTGTAACACGTGTTATTAAAATATTCCATCAGACAGAGTCATATGCCTCTAGTTTTGCAAAGCCATTTATTTATGAGTTATCGAGGAGTTAAGGCCCATGTGAACCTTAGTATTTTAAAATGTTTGTTCTTGGTTATGTGACATGGTTGCAATGGCGCTAGATTTTATGGCTTTGATGTACAAGAGAGATTCTTCAATTTCGTGACCCCCAAGATTCCCCAAGCCCTGTACCACTCCAGTGAAGTTTTTCAAATTAATTTTAAATCAAATTTAGTTTTGATTTTCGGTGGTTTATGGTGCACATAGTTACAACAGTATGAATATCATCGTCTGTTCCTGCAGTAGCTCACACCGGGCCCAGCACCTTCGTGCCAGGACCCCTACAGCAGCATCCCGAGGTCCTTTCCCCTCCCCCATGCTCAGTCACAACTCTGTTCGCTGCCTCTCAGGGTGACTCCACTGAGGACCGTCTAGTCCCTTGCTTTGCTTCTTAAGATTACAGATTCAAGATCATCTGATGTTTGTTTTCTTCTTCCTGACTAATTTTACATAGCCTGACTTCCTCCAATTTCATCCAGCAAACTATAAGATTTTCATCCTTTATTTTTCATAGCTGAGTAGTATTCACTCCAGTGCATATGATAATACAACCTCTTTATCCTCTCATTTGTTATTAACCATTTGGGTTGTTTTCATACCTTGGTTGCATTAAATAATGCAATGATAAACAAGGAGTCCATTTTCCTTTTGTGTTAAAATTTGTGTGTCCTTGATCTAGACGCCTAGTTTCTTTCATGGTGCAGAAGTTTGTTGTGTTTTGTTGTTTTTTTTTTTTTGACTTGGTGTAGTCCCCTTTTGGTTATAGTCATAACAAATGGGACTATAAACTGTCATTCCCAGTGTATTTTGTGCAAACAGATGAAATATCCAGGTCTTTAAGCCCTGTGCACAGTGTAAGACAGGGGTCAAATTTTTGTTCTTTTCATTTTGCACCTTGTTATTCACTTTTCCCAGCACTGTTTGTTGAGGAGGTTCTCTGCATGCCATTTCCTGTCCCTAGCTGTCAAAAATGAACTGCCCATACAGCTGAGACTTTGGTTTTGGAATCTCAAGTCTATTCCATTGAATCTGTCTTCTTTAAGCACCCTGTGTGAATCTTATCCTAAGAAATGAAAATGATGACATTCAATACTCATTTTCATGACGAAGCACAGTAAAATTTATAGCAGCCACAATTTTGTAAAGGTTGATTTCTGATATAATCACCCAGGGGAACCAATTCTTCTCAGAGATAATAGGTGTCTTTATATACACACTCCCCTTGCCCCCTCCCCACCCCCATCCTTATTGGTAGGCAAACATCCAAGGCTTATTTTCCTGTTCCTGTTAAGAAAGAAACCCACTTTAACAAGACAGGGTTCAAATGCTTGGCATGGATGATCACATACCTTAGTTACTGCACCTGGAAGACATTACTAATTGATCACAGCAGACTTTCTCCCTGACTAGATGCAGCCTTCGCAGCCTTGGTGCTTGGAATGGCGACAATTAATTGATAGGAGTTTGTGTATCACATGAAAACCCTCCGAGATTTCAGGCCTGGAATCTTCCTCTCATAGAAACTTAGTCTCCAAACACAGAGGGATGTGCATTTCCACAGCCCTTGCTCTTATGATATTTTCACAACGTTTACTCCAGGGCTATAGTGCATACTTCCACGTAGCCCACATTTAGTCAAGAGAGTGGCCCATTGTTCCAGTTTTGTAAGACTAGGAAGATGATAACAAAATTGAAATAGGGATAAAGGGAAAAGAAAAGTTGGTGCGGGCAAAGGCCAGAATAAGTTCAGGTTTGGGCTGAGTATTCTCTGATTGTGCTGGGTTATCTCCAATTCCTCCACCGTGCTCCCCACACTTCGGGGACAGGGACTTTGTGTCACTCAGAACGAGCTCTGCAGCTCACACATGCCTGGGGCCAGAAAATCGTTGAACGGACGTGCATTCCCTCAAAGTTGTCACACATGTGAGTCTGAGAACAAAGCACATCTGGATCGGCAGCAGGGAGACGAGAGGCATCAGGGAGAGGTCACCAGCAAGCTTTGGGGGGCGGGGGAATAAAACCACCTGGAAATATTTATTTCTTACTGACAAAAGCACTGGAAAAAAGTTCTCTTATTAAACAACCAAAGATGGACAATAAGGAAAATAAGGAGGCGTCGGCCCTCTTCCCCCCTTCTCTGATGTCTTTACTGATGACGTGGCAACAGTCCTTTTGTTGTTGCGATGTGTTTTTATTTTGCTCTGTACATTTGTTTCATGTCTGTGTGTTTATGTTGTTTTCCTCCTGTGAGTGAGAGCCCCTGTGAGCTGTGTGATAAAACTGACTGTGATCAGAAGGACCAATAAAGCTGTCCGAAAGGCTCAGCGGGAGACGGAGGGATTTCAGCCTGGACCCTCCTTTCATACACCCTATGGTCCACCCTAGTTACTAGCGTCTGCAGCTCCCCCTCTCACCCGGCTCCTAGGACTGCAAACAGAGCCCGCAGAACTGCTTGTCTGATGACAGCACATTTCCAGCGACACTGACATTTCCTCTCTCTGACCTGCTTTTCCTAAAGCTCCAAGAAGGCAGAGACACCATCACAGTCCCCTTCACAACTGTCTGCGGGGCTTGGTGGGGTGAGCATGCTGCCACGCCTCGGTTGCGATTTGCCTTGATTCAGTCCAGGTGAATGAGTCGGCGAGAGAAGGAAGAAGGCCTCCAGGTAGCCTATCGATAGGAATCAGGAGTTACTTGGTGCTGGATTTGTCAAAGTCCGAACCTTGAAGAGATAGTGCGAGACAGCCCTGGAGGTGATGACTCAGTGTGACGGGAGCCCCAGAGAAGAGCAGAAGTAAACAAAGACAGAATCAACAGCTCTTTGAACTACTCCATACTTTTCTCTTTTTTTCTTTTAATTGAACCACCCTGAGACACGCAGTGACACAGCTGTTCAGGAATGGGTTTCAGCCATGCAGTGTTCCAACACCCACCCCTTCACTGTGCACATTTCTCAGAGCTAATGTCCCCAGTTTCCCGCCTGCCACCACGCCCACCCCCCACCCGAGCTACTCCATGCCCAAGAGATTTGAGTGCCAGAGACCTCCAAGAACAGAGAAGGCATAATTTTTCACCCTGTGAAAACTAGGCTAAGTGATATAAATTAATTTTATAGGAATCTGGAAGGCTTTAAGCCCTGAGTAGGATGACCTTTCTCCAGCTTCAGTATTCTTGCTCATGACAAAGATGGATTCATCACCTGCCTGGGTTAAATAAAGTCCTGCCTGGTGACATGAAAATGTGTCTTTTTTAGTAACTCGGGAATTCGCACAACCTGCTGAATATGAGTCACCCATTAGGTTAGTTGTAAAGACAGAGGTAGAGATTGCCCAGCTGTCCCCCGAGATCATGACCCAACGGAGAGAACAGGAAGGAAGTTGGCTTGGTGGGCTGGGGACAGGCCTGAGCCCCAGCGCCCGGCGGTGCTGACACGGCCCCACCAGGAGACTCTGAGCAGAGAGCTGGGAGGAGCACTGGGCAGGGCGCGGTGTGGCCCCCAAACACAGAAGGAATGAGTGGGGTTTGCGCCTCCACAGTGGTGACAGGCGAGGGGAAGGCGCAGTGCTGCAGTGATGCTGAAACCACGCACCCTGTGAGGAGAGGCAGCCAGGACGATGTCCAGGAGGGGACACCCCCTCCCCGCCCGGGGCGGCTCCCCAGAGCCCTGTAGGGTGGGGTACGTAGGGTGGGGAGAAGGCTCTGTGCCGGGGACAGGGTCCCGCCGCGGGCTGCTGGGCGCCTGCTTGCCAAGAGGCCTCCAGCGTGGGGGGCCTGGCGGGCGGGGGGCGCTGGGGGGGACCATCCGCACAGCTGAGAAGCCCACGGGGACAATCTCCCGGGAAAGACCGCAGCCGCACACGCGGGTCAGGGCGGGAACGCAGGGGAAGGGGTTCTCCCTGCTCAGCAGCCGCTAAGGGGGCGCCCAGAAGCTTGAGCTGATGAAGATGCTCCTGAAAACTTGGTGTGGTTCTGGGACCACAAGGAAAGGTGCGGCCTGATCACTGCAGTGGGTCAGCTCTCACTCTTCTGGCCCGGCTTGCGCTCTCTCTCCCTATCCCTCTATCCCTCCCTCTCCCTCTCCCTCCCTCTCCCTCTCCTCCCCCCCCTCTCTCTCTCTCTGTCTCTGTCTCTCTCTCTCTCTCTCTCTCTCTCTCGCTCTCCCTCCCTCGCTCCCCCTCTCCCTCTCCCTCTCTCTCCCTCTCTCTCCCTCTCTCTCCCCCCTCTCTCTCCCTCTCTGTCTCCCCCCTCTTACTCTCTCCCTCTCTCTCCCTCCCTCCCTCCCTCCCTCTCTCTCTCTCTCTCTCTCGCTCGCTCGCTCTCTCTCTCTCCCTCCCCCCTCCCTCCCCTTCTCACTCTCCCTCTCTCTCCCTCTCTCTCCCCCCTCTCTCCCTCTCTGTCTCCCCCTCTCTTACTCTCTCCCTCTCTCTCCCTCCCTCTCTCTCTCTCTCTCTCTCTCTCTCTCTGTCTCGCTCTCCCTCCCTCTTTGTCTTTCTCTCTCACTCTTTCTCTCTCCCCCCTCTCTCTCTCCCTCTCTGTCTCCCCTTCTCTTTCTCTCTCCCTCCCTCCCTCTCTCCCTCTCTCCCTCTCTCCCGGTCTCTCCCTCTTTCTCCCCTTCTCTCTTCCTCATTCTCTCTCCCCCTCCCTCCCTCCTTCTCTCTCTCCCTCTCTCTCCCTGTCTCTCCCTCTCTTTCTCTCCCTCTTTCTTCCTCTCTTCCTCATACTCTCCCTCTCCCTCCCTCTCTCTCCCCCTCCTCCCACTCCTTCTCAAAACTGTCTATATTTGTCTATAGATAGTGCATAACTTTTTAATATTTTCCCATGTACTCGATTAATCATTCATAAAAAATATTCAACAAATTCCAAATACCCGAGGGCAGCCTCAAGGAGCATTCAAGAGATCCACATTTGCAGACTTAAGT
The DNA here is from genome assembly GCF_027595985.1 of Sorex araneus. Lineage (NCBI taxonomy): Eukaryota > Metazoa > Chordata > Mammalia > Eulipotyphla > Soricidae > Sorex > Sorex araneus. The sequence continues at coordinate 102,022,825 of NC_073302.1, forward strand.
ACAAACATGTTACAAATAAAAATCTCTGAATCCCACCCTGGTTTTACTGAACAGAAAGTGTGGGTTGTTAAATAAGTCATCCAGAGGATCTTCATGTATTTTGAAGATTGAAAAATTCCTGCTGTGGAGAGTTAACACCTACCATTTCCTTTTAAAAGTTTTTAAATAGTTTAAAGAATATTTTTAAATAGTTTAACTAAGCACACATATATCTATATATTTATTCTTGTAGCATATATGTGTTATGGTTGTCATGTATCATATTTATTACCTTTGATATACTTTATGTATTTATCATTATATTATAAGTTCTTTTTGTTTCTATGCTCAGGGATCACTCTTGGCAGTGCTCAGGGGACTTTATGAGATGCCAGGGATTGAACTTGGATCATAGCATGCAAGGCAAGCACCCTACATCCGGTACTATTGTTCAGGTCACTGTTCTCTTTGAACATTGGAAATTTAATCTCATGTATTCAAAATCTTGGATCGCTATCCCATGGATTTTTAGTGCAGTATGATATGATTTTTAGCCTTGACAGTATTTATTGGTTACATTATTACATTTCTCTGAAACAAGGAATGTTCTGGAAATCACTTCTTATATGCTTTAAATACATGTGCATATAATATCATTTAAAAATCTTCTATTCCTTTTATTCCCCTAAGTTTCTAAACACTAAGCATTTCTAGTCGAGTGATTACAATTTCACATTACACAAACAATAAAATTGTGATGACTTGGAATTATTTAAAGAAATAAGATATCATTACAAAATTATTGCTTCACATGACTTTAATTATGTGATCATCTTAATACAAGAATGAGCTAAGAGTTAGCATGAATTCTAGTCCTGGTTAATGTAGAGTGTTGGAAAATTAAAATTTGTCTAAAGTAAAAGCTGGGAATAGAAGTTCTGCTTTAAAATCTTCACTCAGCCAGGGCTGAAGAGAGAGTACAGTGGGGAGATCAATTGCCTTGCAAGCAGGTTCGATCCCCAGCATCCTATATGGTCCCACTTGCACAGTCAATGATCCCTCAGTTCAGAACCAGGAGTAATCGCTGAGCCCCAAATCATGTGTGGCCCCAAAACAAAACAAAGTTTTCACTCAACTCAAAATTTTTTCTAGATTACATGACTAGATTATGTACAGCATGAACATTATTTTTTATAACCTAACAACATAACTCATTTTGCTGAAAGCAAAAAGGAAAAGAAAGAAGGAACATGTCATCTGTGGATCACTTGTTTTCCACAGCACTGTGTGTGGACCTCGGACTGATGTGGTAGATTCTAGCAAAGTGAGCAACACTGCAAGTATCAATCAGTTCTGTTGCACTATTACAAAATAACAAATATAACCAAAGCTTATTCAAAACTAGGAAAAAATGAATAGAATACTGTTCTAACAGTAATATAGTTTTTCAAATTTTTTATATAGGGGCCTGAAAGATCATACAAGGGTCAAGGTGTTTGCCTGGCACCTGGAACACCGCCCTAAAACAAATAAAAAGACCCAAAGACCCTCGTGGGTTCCCACTATTAAATTTGTGCATTACCTTGCAGCTTAGTCAAGTTTCTACTTTTATTGAAAATAAATGTTCTGAAGCAACAAGGAAAAATAATAAAATAAATTGAACTCTTAACTGACTAAACAAAACTTGTGTTTCCAGGAATATATAGTCCTCAAAATAATTTTTCCCAAGTTATCAAATGACTTTCCTGAGGAAGTGCCATTTAAACTTAATATACATCGAGGAACATTACATTTTGTGAAATAGCATACCAATTTTATTTTATTTTTATTTTTGTGGGTGGGGAGGAAGACGCGCGTGGCAGTGCTCAGGGCTAACTCCTGACTCCAGCATTCAGGGAGTTCCCTGCCGGGCTCAGGGAACCATTCATGGTGCTGCGGGATTGAACCCTGAGCAGTTGTGGGTGAGGTAAGAACCCTGACCACTGAACTACCTCTCTAGCCCTAGCATAGCAATTCTTAAATAAAATGTTCAGGTTTCTATAAGTTTATACAGATTGTGCCCAGCATAACTTGAAAAACCGATGATTGCAGGTTGAATGGCAGCCCCTGGATATACATGCAGCGGCCCCAAAATGATTTTGTCATATCGTGTTCCTTAAATATATTCTCATTAAGATGAAGGACACAGCTCAGTGGAAAATAGCCTTCAATTATCTCCCTGGCCAAATGACGCATCACCAACCCAATCAAGTAAGCTTTATTTCCTGTCAGGCGAAAATAAAATCTGACTTCATTTTCAGACAGAAGTTCTGCTATACATCCCTTGACCAATTCCCTTACTTCTAAAAAAAAAAAATTGGAGACGGAGAGATGTTTGCTGCAGATGATCAACAGCGAGAAAGGAATGAAAATTGGCTTTGGTTCCCAGTTTCCGCCTTGTTTGTCCTGGGCACTTCTCCTGGACTCACTGTGCAATGCCACCAATCAAGGGGCAGAACACAGATGGCAGGGGAGGGGGCGGGGGGGGGGGAGAAGAGGAGCTGGGAGGAGTGAGGAAACAAACAGGCTTCTTCCCACGCACTCTACAACCTATCTAAACTCAAAGCATTCAGGCACAGGTGAGAGTCCCTGGTTGGACCCCAGCCCTCACCCTTTGCAGCACCGTGTGAAGGCGGGAAGAGCAATCTCGGGACACGGCAGGGCCTGTGCACACAGTGGGTCCAATAGGCTTCCTCAAGAAGATGCATCTACATCCTAATTTGTGGAGATTGGGAATGAGACCTTATTTGGAAAAATGGGATCTTTGCAGGTGGAAGTAAGGTAAGGATCTCAAAACAAGTCCATCCTGAACATGCTGGTTCAATTCCATGAGATGTCTCAGGCCCTACTCCCAGGGTCTTTGGAAAGATGTGATCACAGACCAGGAGTCACCAGTATGTGGAATAAGAGGTGTGTGTGTGTGTGTGTGTGTGTGTGTGTGTGTGTGTGTGTGTGTGTGTGTGTGCATAAGTATGCCACTACCTTAGATTTCTGGTTCCCAGGACTGTGGGGAGAGAAGCATCCAAGGTTGGAAGCAATCCATCAACCTCAATGGATACGGCCATGTGCACTCGGTTGAACTTTTTTTTTAATTTATTTTATTGAATTACCATGTGGAAAGTTACAAAGTTCTCAGGCTTATGTCTCAGTTATACAATGCTCAAACACCCGTCCTTTCACCAGTGCCCATATTCCACCACCAAAAAAACCCCCAGTATACCTCCCACCCCCCACCCCTAACCCCTCCACCCCTGCCTGCATAACTGATAAATTTCACTTCATTTTCTCTTTACCTTGATTACATTCCATATTTTGGTTGAACTATCTTGACCGTGACATGCCTTGTGCCCTCTTGCAGTGGTTCCTGCCGTCAAGGTCCTTGGATGGCTCTGGCTGGGTGAGAATTGAGCCTTCACTTGGTATCTTAGGAAATGATGATTCTAAATGGGGAAATGGGAATCTAATATCAGCATGATTGTTGAGGAAATTAAGTAAAAAACCAGTTTAGAACCAACAGAGTTGGGACAATGGAACTCTCAAATATTTATTTCTTCATGAAACAAAAAGGGGATACTTGGTGCTTTATCTGAGGATTTTTTTTTGCTTGATTTTCTCTCAATTTTTATTTCTAATTTCTCTTCGGGATTCTTGAAAACATAATTGGCATGCATCACTGTCCAGAGTAGGTATACCATATATGGTTTAATTTATGAATAGCATAAAATGATTTTCACAGTAAGTTCAGACATCATTCATTTTCTCTTCTGGAGACAATAAAAACAAAATGAATAAAAGAAGAATGAAAATTTTCTCCTAGTCATGGAACTTTACTGTCTTACAGTGAGGTGGAAATGAAGAATATCATGTCAAGTGAAATAAGCCAGGAAGAAAAACAGTGGGTGAACACACTCACCTGTGGTATGTAGGAAGACAAAACAAGGGAATAAGGAGTTTCGAATGGTTACAAACCTACGGCCTTTTATCCCCAAACTCAGATTACCAAGCAGGATAAGGGGGAGGGGGATGCAGAGTGATATTAAGACACTGGTTGAGTGTTTGGGGCACTTTTGAGGAGGTGAGGTGCAATAAATGTACACATAAATATTATTTATTCCTATTTCTCCTTCTTTTGCACTCCGGCACAGTCCATTCAACAAGAATAGCTTTAAAATTCTTCAAAATATTTTATGACTTTTGTTGAGAGGTAATGAGGCTGCAGTGGTGTCAAAGTTCATGCTTTTGCTATAAAAACTTGCTGCACCTCTACCATCACCAAAGTGCCGGGGATTTCTCCACCACTGCCCCAAGCTTCTTCTAATTTTAAAATTAATATATCCTTTCTATGACAGTACCAATATTATATTCTTAAATACACACAGTGTTGCCGCTGGTGGGTGGCATGACAAAACGCTCACAAGTGCAGCAGAGAGGGTTGTCTGCTTTCGTCCACCAAGTGCAAAGGAGATGCACATCAAGAATACATCTAGGAAGATCCAAGGCGGAATGTCATGTAGCAGTTTAAGTAACTAAGTTGTCGTACACACAATCAATTTAGAATACAATACATTTCAGTAGAGTTAAGTTCGTTATTATACCTCGATAACTCTAACCTCCAAAATCCACCATAGCCTATCGTCGAAAAAATTACTAGCGTTTAATTTTTCCCCATGAGAGACATCCAATTTTAACAAAGCTATTCCAGGTCTAGTAATACTACACAAGGGAAAAGTCTTCCTTGGTAATTCACAGAGGGAGAATTATAACTAATTAGGTCCCTTTTGCCAAAATTAAGATGCAAATGAATCACAAAATTGACCCTTTTAATTGCAGTATCTAAGATGTTTGCAGTTGTTGACAACAAGAAAGCAGATGATATATTGTAATTTTTAGTTTCCCAATTAAACATCTTTAAGTAATAAACCTTCAGTTTTCTAAGGAAAAAAGAAGGTAGATGATAAATTGTAAAGATTATAATAAACAAAAACAAGTTTTTAACTCACAAAGGTATGGAAAAATTTAAATTATATCAAAGAAAATTTTAGTAGTTGTAAATAAGAAAAACAATGAACCCAAGATAACTTTTAAAAAATTTTTTAAACATCTTATTGAATCACCATGAGATAGTTACAAGCTTTCATGTTTGGGTTACAATCTCACAATGATCAAACACCCATCCCTCCACCAGTGCACATTCCCCACCACCAATATCCCCAGTATACCCCCCCTTTCCCACCCTCCCCTGCCTCTAAGACAGACAATATTCCCCATACTCTCTGTATACTTTTGAGCATTATAGCTTGCAACACAGACACTGAGAAGTTATCATGTTTGATCCATTATCTACTTTCGGCATGCATCTCCCATCCCAACTGGTTCCGATCATTTTCTTAGTGATCCCTTCTCTATTCCATCTGCCTTCTCCCTTCCACTCATGAAGCAGTCTTCCAGCTATGGGGCAATCCCCCTGGCCCTTGTATCTACTACCGTCCTTGAACCCAAGATAACTTTATGGTTGTAGTTTAACTTGTAAATGTTCAACCAAACTAAAGCCTTAAAAATAGCAATTTCTTTCTTAATCAAGGTGGAGAACACAAAAAGGCATTTTAGTCTCTATATAAACACTTTCTTCTTTCATATATATGCCAATGTATAATGCTGAACACATAAAAATCTATCTTTTCTCAAAAAATATTTATACATACATATATACAAACATTTTATTGCTTTAATTTTTTCATTGAATCATCATGAGGTGCACAATTGCAAAGTTGTTCATGATTGAGTTTCCATCGTACAATGTTCAACACCCATCCCTTTAACAGTGTACATTTCCTGCCACCAATGTCCCTAGTTTCCCTCCCACCTCACCCTCCCACCAGCCTGCCTCTATGACAGATATTTTCCCTCTCTCCCTCCCTCCCTCTCTTTCTCCTTTCTTCCTTTTAGGCACAATGTTTTGCAATAGTTATTGAAAGGGTATCATGCCTATCACTTTATCTCCTTTCAGCATTCAGGTCTTGTCCAGAGTGATTGTTCTCAACGATCACTGTCACTGTGATCCCTTCTCTGTCCTAGCTGGACTCCATCTCTTTGTAGAAAGTTTCCTATGGACAAGTCCTCCTGGCCCTCATTTCCATTGTCTTTGGGACTAATTCTCATACTATATTTTTTATTTCCTGCAAGAGAGTACAATCATTTGATGTGGGGTCTCGCCCTGACTCATTTTACTCAGCATGATACTCTCCATGTCCATCCACGTATTAGCAAATTTCATGACTTCAATTTTTCTAATGGCTGCATATTATTCCATCATGTTGATGTATTATTGTTTCTTTATCCACTAATCTTTTCTCAGGCACTTGGGCTGCTTCCAGACTCTGACTATTGTGAATAGTGCTGTGATTAACGTACAAGTGCAGAGGGCTTTGCTGCATTGTTTTGTGTCCTTAGAGTACATTTTCTAGAGTGGGATTGCTGGGTCATACGGAAGCTCAATTTCTAGATTTTTAGAAATGTCAATATTATTTTCCAATATATTATAAATATAAATATGAGATATTTATAGTTTATATTTACAAATATAAATAATATATTTCCAATATATATTATTTTCCAGTCTACAGGCTGGACTAGTCGGCATCCCACCAGCAGTACATGTGGATCCCTTTCTCCCTGCATTCATGCCAGCACCAGTTGTTCTTATTCTTTTTGATGTCTGCCAATCTCTTTGTCATGAAATGATATCTCATTGTTGTTTTGATTTGCGTGTCCCTGATGATTAATAATGCAGAGCATTTATTCATTACATATACATTTTTAAAAAGACAAAAGTTTCTGTCAGTTTCTGTAATTTTGACTTCCAGCGTTTTAATTGGTGCTATTCTGTGTTAAAAAAAATTGCTCCATTTTTCTACCCATGAATCTATGAAAGAAAAATCCTGAAAGGACAATTTCTTTGTAATGGGTTTCATTGTGTTGTTAATTCAAACATTTTTTTTATTATCTCATTTTAAACCTCTTTTGTGGTTCAGGTAAGAGACTGTCCAGGGGTTAGGACACTTGTCTAGCAAGTGGCCACTCTATTTCCATCTCTGACACTGCCTCATTCCCAGGAGCACTGCTGGGTCCTTAGAGAGCAAAGCTGGGAGGAAGGTCTGAGCACCGCAAGGTTGGGTCAGACGCCCTCCCCCCGAAACAAAAAGATAAAAACAAAAATTTTGTAAGTCATAATATGTGAGTTTCAAAGGAAAACTCGCACACACGCACAGGGACTCGAACATTGAGTGGCTGATAGCCACCTCCCCAGGCTGGTCCACGGCGACGGATGGACAAAGGACCAGGGGAACCGAGAAACTGGGCCCAAGCCCCAGACTGGTCGGTAGACAGTTCATTTCTGTCTCCTGCCCAGTGTAACCAATCTCTCCCCTTACGGCTCAACTGTAGTCTAGTTTTGGTCATAATCCCAGTCACCATAATTCCGTCATCCTACTCTCCTTATAGGCTTCAAAGTCCTCTACCTCGTTACACTTTCTTCCTCATCTCATTGTAGTCTCTTGGTCTTCTACTTCCAGTCAACTAATCCTCCTTCTAGTCCCCAAAGACCTCAACTCCCCCAAATCCGAGTCTCCGTTCTCATCCTCTCTCTTTCCCATACAGCATACTTAGATGGGAATCGTGAAGGGTGGGTACACAGAGGTGGGGTTGAGCTTCGTCATAACAACAAACAGGTAAAGCCTCTTCTTCAGGGGAAGTTCTAGGAGGTTAACTCAAGGACAAAATCTCATCTGAGGGTTCAGCTCTCCAGATTACTAGGAGATCCGCTCAAGGGTGGGATTCCATCCAGGGTGTGTTGCTTTCTCCTTTCCTCAGCTAGTCATCCATTTAAACAACCATAGTAAATTTCACTTCTTATAATATTTCTAGTCATTTTGTATGAAAACACAGTAAGAGATACATTAAGCTTAAAGGTTGGCTCTTCCTGGGGACATCTCGCTATATATTCCAGACCACAGTCCTCAGGCCAGATTAGTCTTTCCTAACCCCAGCAGGGTCCTTATTCAGTTACTTCTTTTGGGGTCATGACAGAGTTTTTACCATGTTCATGCTCTTAACTTATACTGATGGTGCTTAGCTTGTCTCCTTTTGATGCCAGGGTAGTTTACAGCTTGTCCTGGGCCCATCCAGTCCCTTTATTGGGACCTTGCTTTTGGAGTGCTAGGCACTAAAGGCAACTGAGGCTAAGTCAAGTAAATATGATGGATGCCCAGGAGTAAATATTATTTGGAATCACTTAACTCCCATGTACAACAGCATAGCATGAACTGTCTCCCTGTGTCTATACAAAAAGGACATTACTAAATAAACCATGCAAATGACATAAAGGAAAGAGAAAAGCAATATAGGATTATTCATGCTTGATGGAATTGGCTGTACCTCAGGAGCACTGTTGTGGGAGTAACTCAATAAACCTCAGCTCCCTGCTGGAGGAGCAAGGACAGCCCAGTGTTATTCAACAATGATGCTTTGCTAATACGGTTATGTCTGTCAAAACATAAGCTTCGAAGTCAAAAACTAAAGCTCGCCGAGGGGCGAGTGCACTCGAGGGCTCTCCGGGTGGCTCTGTCTCACCGCCCGTATTCGGTGCCCTGGAACCACTGTGTGCGTTGTCGGTCAAGGGCAGGCGACGGGAAGGAAGAAGGCCAGACTGGTTGCTCGAACAGTTTATTTCATTCTCTCTCCCTGCTTCTCTCCCGCTCTCGGTCTCTCTCTGGATCTGTCGATCTGGCCCCGTGGATCTGGCCCCCGTGGATCTCGGCCCCCAACCCACTCTTACAGCCAAGTTAAATCTCCACAGCATGAGGGGGTTGGGGTGTACACATAGGTGTGGTCACAATCAATAGGGTAAGGTTCCTTTCCCTTAGGGGATGCTTCTCCTAGGACTTAATTCTCTTTCAGCAGGAGGATCCACCCAAGGGCGGAGTCCCATGAATGTGTTTCTCTTCTCCTCAGCCAGCAAACATATAAGAATTCATAATATTAATCATTTTGTATGGACACAATAAGAGATGCATTAAAGCTTATAGAATTGCTCTCCTGGGGCCATCTCAATCTCAGACTACAGTGCTCAGGCCAGATCAGTCTTTCCTATCCCTGGCAGGGTCCCAGTTTCAGAATTACTATTGGATCATGACAGCATTTGTCTATGATCAAGCTCTTAACTTATAGTTAAGAATTAGGCACTTTGGCCAGGCCCATCTCGATGCCAGGGTAGCACATAACTCACTGCTTGCCCTGGATCCTTCCCGTCCCACGTTGGGGACCCTGCTTTGGGGTGCTAGGAACTGAGGGCAACTGAGGCTTAAGTGGAGAAAGCAGATGCCCTGGAGGGAATAATATTCGAGGCCAATTAATTCCCAAGTTATAAAAACATAATATTGTCTTCTTGTGTCTATACAAAAAGGACATTGCTTTAAAGTAAATTATTCAAAAGGCACAAGAAGAGGAGAAAGGCAATATTAACTTATATAATATAAATTCAGTATCCTAGGAAGGTCTGACCTTGCAAATTAGCAGAGTCAGATTAAGGGAAAGCCTCGGATTAACTCTTTTGGGGAAGAGAGCATGGAGAAGTGATTATAGCTAAACAAAGGGGTGGGAGAGATTCGGGAACACCTTGATGGGTGTGACTGGGGTAAGCCTAAACTCCAGGGAAAACCGGGACAAGCTACTTGTGGCAAGGAGGGTAAGGACAAAGTAATGTCATCCTACAATTTTTCATGAAAATGAACTTGTTTTACTTTGGGTTTGGTCCACACCTGGCGGTAAGCAGAGCCCATTCCTGGCTCTGTGTGTGGGGGTCACGTCTGGCAGAGTTTGGGGACCAAACCCGGGCAGGCTGTATGCAAAGCAAATGCCCTGACTGCTGTCCTTTCTCCGAGCGCTGGAAATGAATTTGAAAATTGGTAAAGTCTAAACTCCAAATCACATATTTATTAGTCGAAGTTTGATCATTAAATTCTATGATATCTTATAACCTACTTCTTCCTCTGGGAGAACCTGGCAAGCTACTGAGAGTTTCCTGCCCACAGGGGAGAGCCTCGAAAACTCCCCACGGTGTGTTCATATGCCAAAACCAGTAACAATGCTGGGACTCCTTCCCCTGACCCTTGAAAGAGCCTCCCTCCTTGGGAAGGACGAGTAAAGAGAGGCTTCTAAAATCTCAGGGGTAGGACAAACGGAGATGTTACTGAGACCACTCGAGAAATTCGGCGATGGGCTTCATTTAAGATATTTGCCTGTTGGGGCTGGAGCGATAGCACAGTGGGTAGGGCATTTGCCTTGCACGCCACCGTCCTGGGTTTGATCCCCGGCATCCCATATGGTCCCCCAAGCACTGCCAGAAGTAATTCCTGAGTGCAAAGCCAGGAGTAACCCCTGAGCATCGCTGGGTGTGACCCAAAAAGCAAAAAAAAAAAAAAAAAAAAAGATATTTGCCTGTTGTAGTACCTTTTTCTCTATAATTCACTAGCCTTTCCATTTTCATTATCTTGTGTCTTTTATTCACCAGGAAAGGAATTTTGTTAACCTTTGAACTTCTCAGTTGTTGAGAGTTTTATTCTTAAGCCAGGAGTGGGCTTCAATAAAATTTCGCTTTCTACTTTCAGTTCATGCTTAGCGTCTTGATTTGGGGGCTGCCCTGCCTGGCTAAACCCCAACAGCACTGTGCATCTGCCGCGTGCCGTGCCGTGCGGAGGGATGGAGCTCTGTGGCTGGGACCGTTTCCTCGTCTGTGTGAAGCAGGGAGTGCGTAAGGCAAGCAATTCAGTAATTCATGCCTAATGCTTAGAAGAGGAAAAGCTCTTATGAAAATAGCTGTCACTGCTGCTGTTACCATAGCTGGTGGTAACATTATTCTATTTTGGTTGGTTCCTTGTCATCCCTCTATAGAGAAAGCCATATATATGACTTTAAAAACTCCCTTCTTAAATTATATGTACAAGAAAACAGAACTGTGTCACTGTACCACTGTCATCCCCTTGTTCATCGATTTGCTCGGGCAGGCACCAGTAATGTCTCCATTTGTCCCAGCAGTAATATTTTAGCAGCCTCTCCTTACTCATCTTTCCCAATGATTGGAGGCTTCTTTCAGGGTCAAGGGAATGAGACCTGTTATTGTTACTTTTTTTGGTATATCAAATATGCCACGGGGAGCTTGCCAGGCTCTGCCGTGCAGGTGGGATACTCTCAGTAGCTTGTGGGGCTCTCTGAGAGGCAAATATATTTATTTTCCGCTATGATGATGATATATATATATATCCCTCTATGATGATATATATTTATTTTCCTCTATGATGATGATATATATATATATATCCCTCTATGATGATACATATTTATTTTCCTCTAGATCTAGGCAGACCTGACCGTTTTGCTTCTATTTCCAGCATCTTGGAGAAGTTTGCACCAACTCCAAGGTAGATGGGGCTAATTGAGAGTGTTTGGGCTGAAAGGAAGGAAGGAAGACTTCTTGTTTTCTTACGAAATACACTAGGGGAGTGTGTCAGTGGAAATGGATGTAGACACTATGGGAGATGGTATGGAGGTTTCTGAAAATTAAAAATAGAATTGTCTATATGATCCAGAAATGCACTACTGGGAATACACCTGAAGGAAATGAAAGTTAGATCATGAAGAAATATATGCACCCATGCTCACTGCACTATTATTAATAATACACAAGATATGAAAACAACCCAAGTAAGAATTTGTCAACAGATTAATTGATTAATGTGTATGTATCTGTGTGTGTATCCAATGGAATATTCATAGGAAATGATGAAATTCTGCCATTTGTAATATGGATGAAGCTCAAGGGCATTATGTTAAATGAAATAAATCAGACAGAAAAAAATCCAACACTGTGTGATACCACTCTCTCTTTTTTTTTTTTGCTTTTATTTGGATCACACCTGGTGATGCACAGGGGTTATTCCTGGCTCTGCACTCAGGAATTACCCCTGGTGGTGCTCAGGGGACCATATGGGATGCTGGGAATTGAACCCGGGTTGACCGAGTGCAAGGCAAATGCCCTACCCGCTGTGCTATCGCTCCAGACCCTGTGTGATACCACTTGTATGTGGAATCTAAAATAGTAGGACTCAGAAACAACATGTAGAACATTAGTCATCAGGGGCCAAAGGGTGGGGGGAAATGGGAGATGCTTGAAGATACAAACTTCCGGTTGCAAAATGAATAACCTCTGGGAATATAATGCACAAGATGGTGATTAGAGTTAATAATACTGTGTGATATACTTGAAAGCTACTAAGGGCATTAAATGTCCTTACCACAAAAAAAGAGTACACGTTAATGACAGCCTTGAGGTATAAATTAAGACTACAATGATAATTATATCATGTTATGTATAGAATCAACATGTTATACCCTATAAACTAAAACAATGATATAGGACAATTATATCAATAAAGCTTACAAAAATACTTTAAATGACATCCTACCATGGCACTTGTTTGTTTTAAATAAAGTCAAGATTTCTGAGAATACACCATGCACAGAGACATAATGGATGCATGTGTGTATGTGTGTGTGTGTGTGAGAGTGAGAGACAGAGACAGAGACAGAGAGACAGAGAGAGAAATAGAAAAATAAAACCTATTGTTGTAAAGTCTTTGCTTTTTTAGGCAGCCACACTGGAATATTTATAGTTTTTAGAGAACCTGGCCTATAGCAGAGTCAGAAACTTTTAAGAAATAGTTCAGAATTTGTGAAGTATTCAGAGATAGAACCCCATAGTAAGGTAGGCAGTTCATTTTGTCATGCTAGTGAAAGCTCCTTAGATCCAAATGAAACATATATGAAAATTTATGGCTAAATTATTTAAAATTATGAGTAAAATACAAAATTCTTATGTTAAAAATAGAAATCATGTATATTTCAATGAACTAAAGTTCAATTTTACTGGGAAATGTGACTATTAAATACAATTCAACTATAAACCCCCCAAAAAAACTCTGCCTCACAAAGAAATCTTGATTCAACTATTGTAAAGCTGGCTTAATGTCAGCAAATTTGTTTGCCAAAATAATCACCAAACTTTTGCACAATTTGCTATTTTTAAAAGTTCAATGCCCACAAAAAGAAAAATACTTAATATGACTGGTAATTTTTTTAAACAGCAGCTTTCATATTTAATTTTGAACTACTGAACATATGGTAGTTAAGATGAGGAACAAAAAAACTCATCACTGTTCTTAATTTTTAAAATAATTCTTAAAGTTCTAGTTTATAAAACAGTACACATAGAACAAACATAAAAATATAACCATAAAAATAACAAAGTTCATTAAAAACAGCAAAAAAATCCCAATATAAAAGTCAATAAGAATATTTGAGAATTAGAAGAAAACTCAATAAAGTTTAAAAAAATTAATCGTAACCTATGCCCCTAAAATAGAAAGGTCATAATTGGGAGAAATCTTTCCCTCAATACCTAACATAAACCATCAAGAAATTAGCTCATTAAGGAAAGAGAACTTTACAGTAAGAAACAAAACATTTTTTAAAAAAATACTGAAGGTGCATTGTGTTATGTTCTCAGACAAGAACACAATGAATATTTTATTATGTCCATTTTCCTCAGTGAATATATAGTTTTAATGGAATTCTAATCAAAATCCCTATAGACTATTTTCTTGGAACTTAAAAAGCATGATTCAAAACCTCCTGAAGGAATAAGCTTGTACAAATAGCTTAGGTATTCTATGCTAATAGTTACAAATGAATTATTTATATTTGATTACTGCAGCAATATCACAAAATAAGATGCATGCCACCTTTCAATATTGTCAACACTATGTCAAAACTGGAACCTCAAAATTCCTGGTAAATATTTTTCAGTATTTGTACTAAAGCAGTGCTCTGTAAAGTTCTAGTATTTGGGTTTGTTCTTAATATTCTTAAAACAATTTTCTGGGCTGAAGCAATAGTAGAGTAGATGGGTGATTGCCTTGCCTGCAGCCAACTGTGGTTCGATCCCCAGCACCCCATGACCCCCCTGAACCTACTAGGAGTGATCTCTGAGCACAGAGCTAGGAGTAAGCTTTGAGCACTGTTGGGTGTGCCTTCAAAACAAAGAAATATAAATAAAAGATCATTTTTTCCTCTGACTTACAAAGGTTAAGTTTGCGGTCATTGGGAAACATACATTGGATTCCTCACAATGTATTAGCACACCTGAAAATGCACCAGGTTTTATTGAAAAAATAGGGGGGAAGAAGTCTTAGTGGTTGCACCTTAATACAACTGCAAATATTCTGAAAACTGTGTTATCAACAGTTTATGTTATTCCTGGGCAGGCCAGTGTTCAGTGGCTGCCCACACAAGGGTGTGGCCAAACATTACAAACTTTATGAAAAGAATTATTTTTAAGTTTTCAAGGAAAATGAATTTGCATATATTCTTTTTCTATTCAACTATTATCAACAATTTTGCACTTATTACAATCAGAGTGACAGCCTGTTACAACTTTTGCAAGGAATGGTGGATTGCCTACTTGGAACTGAAAATATCAAGCTGAGCTCTGTGTTACTTACGTAGCACTCAACAGAGAAATTACAAGAGAAATGTTAGTCCTGTACAAACGATAGACTGCAAACAAGTTCTGGACAAGGTGTCTGAACGCCCAAATCGTTCAGATACTCACATAGCCATGATGCATGTCGCAATGTCAAAAAATGCCCATTGTAGATGAATGGAAAAAGACAACAGGTTTTTAAAAAAAGTGCATTTATCGAAATATTATTGAAGATTCAAAAAGGAAATTTGGAATAGTATGCATGCACCTGGAATATTTATTATTCCCAGTGAAATAAACTTGACACCAAAGGAAAAGGGTAAATTCATAGGAAGTATCTCTAACAATCAACCTTGTGGAAGCTGAGAGAAAGGCAGTGTTGCTAAGCATTGAAGGTCAGGGGAATTAGGGAACTACTTATCATAAAAAGCTTTGCACATGGGCCAGGAAGATTGCTCCACAGTTGGAAGCCTGCCTCATGAGCTGGGGGAGAAGGCAGTTGGAATTGAGAAGGGATCACTAGGTCAATGATGGTTGGAGGGATCGCTAAGATGGGAGATGTGTGCTGAAAGTAGATAAAGGACCAAACATGACGGTCTCTCAATATCTGTACTGCAAACCTTGGTGCCCCAAAGTAGAGAGAGTAGGGGGGAAATTGCCTGCCACAGAGGCAGGGGGTGGAGTGGGGTGGGGATGGCGGGAGGGATACTGAGGACATTGGTGGTGGAAAATGTGCACTGGTGGAGGGATGGGTGTTTGATCATTGTGTGACTGAAACTCAATCACAAAAGCTTTGTAACTGTATCCCAAGGTGATTCAATTAAAAAAAATTACCTTACCTTTGTTATTGAAGATGGTAGAATCTAGGCTCCAGAGAGATAGTACAGGAGTTAAGGTGCTAGCCTTGCATGTGGCTAAACCTGTTTTGAGCCCCAATACTGGTCATTGTCCCCCGGGCTCTGCCAGAATTAAGCCTTGGACACTGCAGTGGTGGTCCACTCCCCTGCTTCATGGTAAATTCTACAGCTAGAGCCTACAGGTACAATTCTGTACTGCAAACATGTTTTGTTAGAAAGGTCAATGCCAAAATTTCCTTTTTTTTTTTTTTAAGGAAGTGAAAGAAATGTTTGAAAGTGATAGAAACACTCCGTGCTCTGCTGGCAGTAATGAGTGTATTCTGTGTGCATATGTATCTGACTGCTTGCACTCAATGTGTACAGTTCTTGGTAAATTACTTATGCCTCAATAAAATTTAAAAAAAGAGTAGAGGTAAATTGTTAAGTTGGTGACAGTAGATCAAGATACAGAAACACTTTGTTCTCACAGTTACCCACACACTCTAGAATAAACACAATGATTAGAGCATCTAGTTCTTGTAAACAGGCAAAGATCTAACATGCATGTCCAATCAGAGCCGCAATTAACTCTCGGGACCAAAATCAAAGGGACGAAGCTGGGCATTGCCGGGTGAACGGTTCTCTCCCGTGTTCCAGCCAGTGTTTGCCTGCCCCTGCCTCTTCTGACTCGTAACGGCATTTTAGCCCTCTGGGGAAGATACAGCCGAGTTGAAATAATACAATCCCGTTCCATTACTCATGGGTAATGCCCCTGAACCATCACTAAACAGAGATTCACACCAAAAGCCAAAGTCAGAATCTATCACCCAAACTTCATGTTCTCAGGGATGCTGTGAGTCTTTCTCTGGTGCAGAAACCTCCAGCCTGAACGTCCTTCCTTTGTGGACCTCAGCCACTCACGAGGAACGCAAATGCCCTCATGTTTGGCCACACTGAGGGTGCTGTGGTAGGAACCGGGTCCTCTGCACCCGTGCCCAGTGGCCACTACGCCTTTCTTCTTTCTGCACGTCCATGCTCTTCTCATGCCAGCAAGCATGTCAGAGCATTGGCTCCTTTACACCCACAAGGATGTGGTTTGCTGCAGGCCGGTAACTCTGAGGCACCAAGTCACTTTCCCGTGTTATCAGCAAAAGTTTAGTCCCATGGGACCCAGATAATGCCAAACTTTGTGACCTTGGACTCTGGACTCAGCGGGATAGGAAGCAGAGATCCTCTGCCTGCTATCCCCCAATCTCCAGTGACCCTGGGATCACACCCATCAGCCACACCCTGCCACACCCTGCCTCATCGGCCACCCTCCAGATCTCAACACTGCTCCTCCCAGACGGGAGAATAAAATGAGGCCCCCATAGCCATGCCACCAGACTCCACGCCAGGCTGTTTTCACTCGGGGCGCCCCAGAGGGGGGTGGGTGAGAATCCTCCCCGCCCCAAGGGACCCAGCCCTGGCAGCCAACCTCCACTACCCAACTGCTGCCACACTCCGGGCTGCTTTCTGGACACATTATAAGACACTTCCTGCCCATTGTCCATAATTACCACACCATATTTGATGGAGTTCAGACAGCAGGCAACAAATCTTAGAGAGTATATATACATACCTCTCAGAGAGCCCGGCAAGCTACCGAGAGTATCCCCCCCGCACAAGCAGAGCCTGGTAAGCTCCCCATGGCATATTCGATATGCCAAAAACAGTAATAATATAATGATAGGTCTCATTCCCCTGACCCTGAAAGAGCCTCCAATCATTAGGAAAGACAAGTAAGGAGAGGCTGCTAAAATCTCAGGGCTGGGACAAATGGAAACGTTACTGGTGCCCGCTCAAGTAAATCGATGAACAACGGGATGACAGTGATACAGTGATCAGCAAGAGTTTAGCAGGGTCCCTGAACCACTGTTTAATCAGTAGCCCAGGGAAGCACCTAAACTATGCACATCGATGAGAAAAAATGTGAGTCTACTTTTCCCCAAATTTCCTGGGGAGGCATGCCCTTTCCGCTCAGACAACCTATTTCCGTGTCTCTGTGTTTGCTTGGGTTGGAGTCCGCACTCTGTGCTGCTTGGGGAATACTCCCAGCGTGCAGCCTAGGGGGTGCTCCTGGCGGTGTCCAGGGGCTGCAGGGTGCAGGGTCTCTAACCCAGGCCTCCTACGTGCAACGTGAGCACTCAGCCTGCGGAGGCATTCCCTGGCCCTCCATTATCTTCTTCTATTTTTTTAATTCCTCGCTCCTCCCTTTCTCTTTCTGTTGGGGAGGGTAGGGAGGTTGGGCCCTGCCTGGCAGTGCTCAGGGCTTATTCCTGGCTCTGTGCTCAGGGGTCACCTCTGGTGAGTCTCTGGGGACCGTAGGGGATCCACAGCTTGCTAGGCAAGCATCCAAGCTGCGCTATTGTCACTCAGGCCCCTCCGTTGTCTTTTTTCACTTCAAAACAGTTTAGCATTTAGCTTCATCCCAAACTGTGAAAAACAGGACTTCACTTGGCCTTGCACAAAACTAATCCATAAAATCCTGAACATGAAAGCTTTTTCTCTCGTCTTTTCATCACTGTCTTCTCATCAAGATTCCAAGAGAACGGACTTTAAAAATGACTATGGTTCTGTATCCATCTTGTGTTTTTCTAATTTTGAAATCGAATCATTCATCAATTTTGCAATTTTGAAATAATTGGTCTGGAGGTTTCTGGACCAGAAATGATGTGTTTCCTTTAGTTCCATTATAGGTCCAACTTAATGAATAATGAATATTGTGAACTTGAGCAAATTGGAATTTAGCTACAGTTATATGTGAGGGGGAGATATATATATATATAACATATATAATTTATATATATTTAAATCTATATTTTGTATAACTATAAAATAAATAAATATAAATACAAACAAATGTGTACTTCCATGGAGATGTCCTTCTTTATCCTTATTTTTAGTTTGTGTACTTGACTGGGGAGCAAAAGAGAAAGGTCATTCTTTTTAGAGACTCAAATTAAAGTCACACAATTATATGAAATACCGGGAACACAGTGCATGAGTTTACTGGGTCTTTATAACAGCATATCAGGGCAGGGCGGGGACTTGGGCACCAACACCAGAACTTACATTCTTAAAAGTTTGGAGCCTGAAGTTCAAAATCAAGTTTTCAGCTGAGTTGCTGTCTTTGGCGCATGCCTTGTTGGTTTGTAGATGGTCACCAGGTCATTGGCGCATGTCTTGTTGGTTGGTAGATGGTCACTCTTTCCCCGGGTCTTAACTGCACCCTAGTTTCTTCTTCTTATAAAAAACATGCTTTCACATTAGACTAGGACCAACCCTAATTACCTCCATTTATAACTTGATTATGTTTTTAAATACATAATTTCCAAGGTTTTAAACAAAATCCTATTTCCAAATGAAGTCACATTGTGAGGTTAGGATTCTGGGGGGAGTCGGGGGGCACAGAGTTTGACCTGTAGCATGGTGGAAGTGGCACCCTTTCAGGAAGTCTCAGCAGAATTATGGTGGTTGTTCAGCAGCTCTGATCGAGGGGAACATGCTGACCAAATAGTCTCTCAAAAGTAGAAATGGGGAAACAAATTTTATTTCCCTGAGTACATGGGTGGTGAGTAATTCTTGCTGAAAGGGGTTACTATTTCATTGGCAATATGGCAGGCACATCCAGAGGGAATCTTGTAATGATATTCATCTATCTCCTCCCTGAACTTTTCTTTCGCTGAAATTCCTCCTCTTTATATGTCTGGCTTCAAGATGAACAGCAGCTTTTCTGGAAGTAGGTTGAGTAGCTGTGAGTTACTGCAGGAAGCAAACTACTTTTCTGGCAAAAAAAAATATGAAATGTGACAGGGTGACACTGGGAGTTTCCAAAGTCCTCTTCAATATCTTATTAATATTGCATATGAAAATAACCTGGCACAATGAAAGAGGGGAAGAGAAGGGGGAAGACATCTCTTTCTCAAAGACACAGGAAGCCAATGATCAATAGACAAAAGTGAGCAAAATGATGTCTGAATACTAAACATCATAATCCAGGATTATTTGACAAATATTAGTATTTACAGTTATTTCTGAGAGTGGACTAATATATTTTAAAGGTATTATAAATAATTGAATACCTCCAATTGTTATTATGCTTTAGATGTTCTCTCTATATTAAAGAATTATTAGATGTTTCTAAATCAAATTGACTCATCAAAGTTATAGTTCCTCTTCTTTCTCACAATCACAATGTTACCATTCAGGATCAAAATAATTTCAGAGAAAATATTTTTTATGAACTTTGCTTTGTAGGGCAAAACCAATAACAAGCTGGGTCTCATTCCCCTAACCCTGAAAGAGCCTCCAATGTGGCATCGTTGGGAAGGATGAGTGAAGAAAGGCTTCTAAAATCTCAGGGATAGGACGAATGGAGACGTTACTGAGACCGCTCGAGAAATTCGACCGTCAACTGGATGATGAAGATGATGATGATGTTTTGGAGGGGGCACACTTAACAGTGCTTCAGGGAAAACTCCTGGTTTTCCACTCAGATAACTCCTGTCAGACACAGGGGATCACATGGGGTATCAGGGATCAAAGTTGGCTCAACTGTGTGCAAGGCAAGAGTCTGACCCGCTGTACCGCTCTCGCCCCTGTTTTTAAGAATTTTTTTTTTTTTTTTGCTTTTTGGGTCACACGTGGTGATGCACAGGGGTTACTCCTGGTTCTACACTCAGGAATTACTCCTGGCGGTGCTCAGGGGACCATATGGGATGCTGGGACTCGAACCCGGGTCGGCAAGGCAAACGCCCTACCCACTGTGCTATCGCTCCAGCCCCTGTTTTTAAGAATTTCTGTATCTACTTATTAATGAGATTAAGTTCTCTGGTACAATGAGGTGAATCTAACTTATAGAAGCAACACTGGCCCAAAGTTTGCTTTACAGAGAAAACAAAATGAATTCATTTTATATATTTAAAAAAGTAAAATTTAGATTCGTTCTCTCAAGAAATTTAGAAGGGTATTCTGAACTGCTCTGGAGGGCTGAGTCTTAGCCTCTCTGCCATTCATCCAGTCTGTCAGACACAGTGCTATTTCTTTCCTTGCTTACCTCTGAACCTCAGCATACTCTTCCTGGTAAGAAACCATCAAAGACATATTCATAAGCATCAAATTCTAAAAGTTGGAGGCTCTTGGGAATATATATGTGTGTGTATATACAAAATTCCATTAATTAAATACCTGTTTAGATCTCACTTTTCCAGGAACGGAGCTGGATTAGTGGTTCTCAATCAAGGGTCACTTCTCCAACCCACATCAAGGGACATTTTTGATGTCTGCAGTCAGTTTGTGTTGTGACATGCAAAGCGGGATTTTTTACAGGTCTTAAACAGGAGAAACCAGAGTCTGCTACTGCCTTGTATGAGACAGCCCTCTCTAAGAGAATTATCTGGTCTATAGGGCCAAAGTGCCAAGGGAGAGAAACTTTCTGGAAGATCCTCGGAAATAGAATACAATCATAAATTAGTGGAAACTTCGAAGTGCAGACAACCCCAGTCTGGGATCAATTGCCAGCAAAACAATTATCCACCAAATAATTATGGTCACAAGCTACTAAGTTCAGGGAAGGTGTCTTACACAAAAATAGCTACTTGATGTGAATTGGTAGCTTAAAAATGAGCCTAGACAAGATTCCCCAGAGTGACCTTTAAATGCTAGGAGAACAGAAGGCAGGTGTGAAGGTCTGGTAGAAAGACAACCACAGTGAAGAGATCAGAGGAGGGCAGAGCTAAAGAGCAAGAGAGACAGGAAAGCAAAAGGGGGGAGGGGAGGGGAAAGGAGGGATGATACCCAGATGAGAGGGAGAGAGCAGTAAGAGAACTGAAGAGTCTGATAAACAATGCTCCCTCTCTCATCCTCACTGAGAGTGCAAAGCTCGACCTCAGGGCTTGGCACCACTGTGGTCTGGAGACTGAATGGATCTCCCAAGATAGAGGCGAACAGAGATACAGGACTCCGGCCAGTGCCCCCCACTGACAACTTAATGCATGCTCCTCTCCCAACAGCTGGAGGACTCATCTTCTCAGACGGAGAAGATGCTGAAAGGAAGAAGGGGTGTGTGAGCTGGATCCTGCCCTCACTTTGTGCAAGCAGCACCTTCCAAAGCGAAGGTGAACCCATGAGCGAGCCAAACCAGCCTATGACCGCGCTGTCTACTTTGGAAAAGGAACTCATCCCATTCGGGCTGGATAGAAGGATCGCACAGGAAGCTGCTGGCTCATGCCAGCCCTCTACAAAGGAATCGGCCAGGCAGAAGTGGTCCAACCACAAAGGCAGAAAAGCTCACCCGCTCAGCAGGAGCAGAGGTTGAGATAGATCCATCCTTGGTAAGGTAGGGCGACCAGCAATTGAGGACGTCTGAGGCCACCAAACACCAGGTGGAACTCTTGGAACACAAAGACCGTGGGAAAACTCAGCCATCTCACTAATCTCAAAGACAGGTATCTTGGCCGCTAGACTAAATGAGTCCAGGCTCTGAGAATATTCCATGATATCAAGACGGCAGGGCTGGGAGTTCAACTTTACAACAACAGAAACTGACTCCAATGTGGTCAGACTACAAAGCTGACTTATAGTAAAAAACCACACAAATGCCCATTCACCTTGAATTCCAGTAATAGAAAGTTCCTGGCTGTGCTATGTTCTCGAGGTACAGGTAAAGAAATTATGGGACCAAAACCACGCAACAAAGAGCCTATAACTGGGTAAGGCCAGAATAAAATTCGAATTTGGATCATAAGAGTTGGGTCCCAGGAGCCTAAGCATGCATTGGTTTTTGCTTTATCTTATGTTCATCCCGATTTTCTCTATTTGCATTTCTTCCCTCAAAAACACACCCTTCCCCAGAGAGACTTCTTCTTTTTTTCTATTTATTGACCCATGTTCTTTAGCTGCTTCCTGCAGCAACAGCTCCATGGAGAAAAAAAAATTAGATATTACAAATCTAGTTTGGTAATGTGAACTAGATCCCATGAGCTATAGCCTAGCTGTGTGAGCTACCGAGAGATTTAAGTACATCAATGTAAATATGAATCTTCTCAAAGAACAATGAGAGGTGACCCATGGGGAAGAAGCTGAATGAAATACAACTAAAGATTTGGTGTCAGGGATCTGTCAAGCAGAAGGAGACCTGGTGTGGTCCTGGAGAGTCTCTGCTGACCTGGCCAGTTGGTGGACATGAGGGCCTGAGAATGCAGATGTTTGGGCCACGCTGTGTCAGTAACTACCCAGGCCACACTGGCAGTGTTGGGGGAGCCCAGGAGACACATCTACAATGTTGGGGGGACCTCAGGGCTGCAGGCAGTGATGCACGGAGGGCCATGTCCTACTGGAGATTGAACCGGGGTCAGCCACAAGCAAAGTACTCGTCTTAACCCTCTCTAACCTCTCTGGACCCAAAAGCTATAGATTTTATTTATTTATTTATTTATTTATTTATTTATAGATTATATTTATTTACTTTACTTGGTTTGGGGGCTACACCCAGCTGTGCCCAGTGCTTATTACGGCTCTGTGCTTAGGGATCACTCCTGCCAGTTCCGGGGGTGCATATCTGATGCCAAGGGACAGAATCATCAGGTCAGTCACATGTAAGGCAAGTGCCCTACCCACTGCACTATTGCTCCAGCCCATAAAACTGGAGATTGTAAAGAAATATATATAACATGTAGGTTGCAAAAAAGAAAAATGTTATGGGTGGACTGTAGGAAGTGGTCCACGCACAAAGAAAACCAGGCCTGTGCTCCAAACACACCTGAATTTCAACCTAATAAAAAAAACATAATAAAAATCATGCAAGGAAGATGTCCCAGTTTCTTATCTTTCACTCTGAAATGCCAAAGGCGATCAGTTTTTTTTGTTTTGTTTTGTTTTTTTTGCTTTTTGGGTCACACCTGGCGATGCACAGGGGTTACTCCTGGCTCTGCACTCAGGAATCACTCCTGGCAGTGCTCAGGGGACTATATGGGATGCTGGGAATCGAACCCGGGTCAGCCGAGTGCAAGGCAAACGCCCTACCCACTGTGCTATTGCTCCAGCCCCCAAAGACGATCAGTTCAGGGAAGGGCCTGGGGGTGCCTTGGTGGCTTCAAGGGCCGTGAGCTGGCCACCAGCTCGATCCATGGCTGCCCTGGTGATCCTGACAACCCAGCGTCCCTGATCCTTGTCAAGGGAAATAAAAAACAAACACTCAGTTACACCCCGGGGTGGGGGAGGGTCTGGGAAGTCAACCTCATGCACAGCTGGCGGGATGGGAATTGGGGCGCGCTTCTTACCTGTCGGGCACTAACAGGAACACGCCCCGTGGCATCGCATTTCACTTCCGGCAGGTTGTGCCCTGGTTTATGTGCATGGGCACGCTTCCCTGCGGTGGTTTGCAACTGCAGAAACCAGTGCACGAGCTAAATATCGGTATGAGGGGTATGGGACGCTGTCCCTGGAGCTGAGAGACAACGCTCTAAAAACATATAGAGTCGGTGAGGAGCTGAAGGGACAGTACTGGGGCTAGGGTCTTGCCTTAAAGTGCTTGAACCCAGTCTGATGTCTTGGCACCTCGGAGGGTCCTCCAGGCTCCTCCAGGAGAGATCTCTGAGCACAAAGTCAGGAACAAATCACAAGCATGCGGCTGGCAACAAGCCAACAACAGCACTCAGGCGCATCAGCGTGCTCTCAGGACGACTCTGCAAAATAGAGCCGGCACCCAAAATAGGAGACTTGACACATACAGGCTATGTATAAAAGGTGCTCGGGTACACTGGCTATTCATAGGCGGATGCCGGGAAACTGTCGGAGCATGAGCCCTGGCTGGAGGAGGCGTGGGGGAGGAAAGGGCCTTCTCGAGGGTCCTGGGAGCACGTGTCTGCTGCTCTCCTGACTATCCGGTAATGAAGTCACACGCCTTCCGAGATGTAAGCTTGGGGGCTGGAGCCATAGCACAGCGGGGAGGGCGTTTGCCTTGCACGCAGCCGACCCAGGTTCGATTCCCAGCATCCCATACAGTCCTCTGAGCACTGCCAGGAGTAATTCCTGAGTGCAGAGCCAGGAGTCAGCCCTGTGCATTGCCAGTTGTGACCCAAAAAGCTGAGAGAGAGAGAGAGAGAGAGAGAGAGAGAGAGAGAGAGAGAGAGAGAGAGAGAGAGAGAGAGAGAGAGAGACGTAAGCTTGGAAAAATGAAGCACAGTTTTGATTGCCTGGTATCAAAAGTCCCTCCAAACCCTAGCCCTCACTCCCGTCGGCTCTCTGGGCAGCAGGGGAGTGTGAGAGCGACAGAGCTACCCGGCCCGTGTGCTTCAGACACCCGCAGCTGCTCCGGAACAGAAGGCCGGCTTCAGGCCGGGGAGGTGCAGGGAACAGCACGTGCACATTTTCTCCGGGGGCCTGGTTTCCGGCAGGGCAGCAGCTGGAGGGAAGGAGTGATGTCGCTTCAGCCCTGCCCACAGCCCTGGTCCCCCAGAGCAGCACTTTGAGAACCCAACACCGCGTTTGGGTCCCCACCAGAGCCTAAGCCTGCGAGGTGGTGGCTTCCGAGTCTCCCTCCGTCACCAGTGGGTACCCCTGGGGCCGGCCCTGCACACCGGCTCTATTTTTGTGAAGTTACATGTGATGGGCCCAGCATTACGGGATCCTGGCTCTCCCTAGGGACGGGGCCTTCGGGCAGGTCTCGGAGCCAAGACCCCAAGCCTCAGCGTTGAGTTTAGTGTCTCAACTAGGTGCCCCTGGAGTCAGGACAACCCTCCCACGGGGGCACTTCGGGTGAAGGGACTCGGGCACCCAGGATGAGAGGGCCAGGGGCTTTCGGCTGCTGTCTCTCTTTTTAAACTTAGAACTTTAAAAAATTTCTTTATTTTTATTTTTATATCACGGAAGACAAACTGTTACTAGTAGGATTTCACGCATGGGCTATTCTGGTGCCACACCAGCCAGGCATCCGCTTTCGGCCACTGCTGTCCAGGCCCCTGCCCCAGGCTAAGCTTCCCTCAGTGGACGCGGTCTCAGCGTCCGCTGTCTGGGCGAGTTGGTTATTCCCCTGATTCACGTGGAGGCGCATCTGTCCTCTGGATTGCTCGGCGTGATTGTCTCCCCAAGCGGCTGTCGTGGGGTTCCGGTCAGGGGCCATCAAGTGGGCTGGCCGGGCAGCTGGGCAGGGACCTGGGGAAGCCGCTCAGCTCTGGGAAAGTGCGCCAGAAACTAAAGCAGAGAGAGGGCAGGTGTGTGGTCCCGCAGACCCAGACACCCGGGAGTGGACGAGAAGGCCAGGCCGGAGCTCAGAGGGGGTTAGACTGCTCCGAAGTCACCCATTTCTCCTGCACGGATGCCAGATGTCACCCAGCTGGCTCTGCAGCTGAGGGTGAGTGACAACAGGGCTTCCAGAATGCAGGTCCAGCCACTGAAGGAATAGTATGAGACATTAAAAGGATGTTCTTCTTTTTTCGATTTAATTGAAAATCTCCCCTTGCAGCAGATAGTCGCAAATTACTCTGTTTAATATCTGCCACTTCCCCGGTATGATATGTAAACATGTAATAGAGTGATGGAGGTTTTAAGGCCTCAAGATTCTTACTTTGAACAACTAAGTTGCCCCAAAGTCAAGAGAGGGTTTGCGGCAGAGTCAAACTCCTCTAGACTTTTGGAGCAGACTTGGAGAAGGATTCCTCTGGCTGGTGGTTAAGTTAGGAGGAGCAAAGAAAACGGGATGATTAGAGGAGAGGAAAGGTCTCCCAAATGCTCCCCAGGCTGAGTGGTCCTACCCCCAAGAAGGTATGGGCAGACCCCGGCCTCACTGTTGAGGACCCTCTTCCACAGTGTTCCCAACAAACACTCTCAGGCCCCAGAGCAAATAATGCACCCACGCAAGGTTTGGACAGAGTTAAGCTCCTGCATGCTTCACTGGGAGAGAAACTGGCAAGCTACTGAGAGTTTCCTGCCCGCATGGGAGAGCCTCACAAACTCCCCGTGGCGTATTCATAGGCTAAAACCAATAACAATGCTAGGTCTCATTCCCCTGACCCTGAAAGAGCCTCCAATGAGGCATCATTGGGAAGGACGGGTAAAGAGAGGCTGCTAAAATCTCAGGGCCAGGACGAATGGAGACATTATTGAAACCGCTCAAGACATTCGACAATCAACGGGAATGATGATGATGACGATGATGATGATGATGCTTTACTTGATGACCTTCTAGAGCCTGATGCTGCTTAGCCGAGAGAAAGTTACGGGAAACAACTTAGGTTGACTCTTGAAGTCCCAGCCATGCAGGCCCTCTCAGGCATCTGTGCCACTCACTGGACCAAGTCACGCCAGGACCAATTTATCAGGAGCAGCCACAAGGCTCTGCCTTGGAGCTGCTTCTCCTGGGAGCTTCCGGCTAAGCCCATGCATGAGTCCAAGCTTGGAATCTTTCTCCTGTGTCTTGTGAGAACGAGGGCCTGGAAGGAAACCCACTGTTAATATTCTGTCTTCATGGTGCGAGCTCTCACAAGAGAGTGCGCCACCAGGGGAACCTAGAAAATGGATGTAAACCCGAAAGTCCAGAGGAGGGACTGAATTCCTCAGGTCCTGCCAGGCTCCCAGCCTGCTTGGCCGAAATGAGAGTTCTGGGGGCAGCCCTGCAGGCCCAGCGTGGCTACAGGGGTTTGCTCTTCCTACAAGCATCCTTGGGACAAGGTGCCACATGGTGGAATTGGTTTTGTTCACTTCATTCTGTATCTCCTACGTAGTTTCCTTCTTTAGAAAAGGAGACTTTGGTGTCTTCAAAGGCATTGCCATGTAGAAATCATACCTGTGGAGACGGAATGCTACAGCAATGCATCTTGAACGTAGTTAGAGTCTCATTTGGTCCAGTCTAACGCTCTCGTATGAAAACGATGCGAGAAACGCTTCCTTGTATGTAGCATAGACAACTGGCCCTCTTTTCTTCTCCCCAGCATCTCACTTGGAGTCCTGATTGTCCTTTTCAACATTCCTGGGTTCTGTTCCTCAGCACATGCTCGTTCATGGTCTGGCATGCATAGCATCATGCTAGCTGCCAGAAATACCAGATAAACTAAGTCTGGTCCTCCTCTCCTGGTCTGCCTGGTCCTCCCCTCCTGGTCTGTTTTGTTCGGATGCTTGGGAAGTTGGACACAATCAGAGGGTCCACAGGGTGTGAGCCTGTTCTCCTTTCCATGGTGGTTCCTTTGAGCTTTGCGTCGTTCCATGCTCTGGTTCCTTTGAGCTTTGCATAAAGAAGTGATGCCTCTATCTTTCTCTCAGAATACCAGCAGTGCTTCCATCAGCAAGTGACAGAATGCGCCATCATATGGCGGATTCCATTCTTAAGATATATAAAGCTGATGGAACAAGGAGTACCATAACTGCTTATAGGAGTGGCTGGTCTCTCAGCACACACTTGGGCTCTTTCCATCCTCCTCCTCAAGCATACTAATAAGCCACCTCATCATCACAAAACAGCTGCCACAGCTCCATGTACCCTATCCCCAAGCCCAGTTAAATTCAAAGGCAGAAAAATTCAGCCAGAAGGCATGGAAGTGCAAGATACAAACATTTATTCAGATATCCCCCATCAGGGTCTGGAGTGATAGTACGGCGGGTAGGGCATTTGCTTTGCATGCGGCTGACCCGGGTTCGATTCCAAGCATCCCATATGGTCCTCTGAGCACCACCAGGAGTAATTTCTGAGTGCAGAGCCAGGAATAACCCCTGTGCATCGCCAGGTGTGACCCAAAAAGAAAAACAAAAGCAACAGATATCCCCCATCAGACTTCCTCATGGATCACAATGAGTTATTAAATCGGCCACACGGTCTTGACGATTTTGTTTTCCAAGAATTTTTCACTTTAGTTCTTTTCTTCCTCCTTTCTTTTTTTCAAATCACTATAGCTCCTCAGCAATCCTCTACCTTTTCTGTGCAACAAACTAACTTCCAACCTCTCGAGTTTTGTTATAGGAGTGGTTGGTCTCTCAGCACACACTTGGGCTCTTCCCCTCCTCCCCCTCTAATAAGCCACCTCATCATCACAAAACAGCTGCTACTGCTCTGTGTACCCTATTCCCACCCAGTGAAATTCAAAGGCAGACAAATTCAGCTAGAAGGCATGGAAGTGCAAGATACAAACATTTGTTCAGAAATCCCCCACCGGACTACCTCACGGATCACAATGAGTTAATTGTGTGCAAATCTTTCATGCAATTCACAAGAATCCACCAGCACAAGAAAAGTCTCTCTCTCTGCTAGCAGTTCCTGGTCCAGCCCAGCATGTTTGGAATCCAGGTCACTGGTGTGTTATACTCATCACTCCTGAGCCGTCTCCCTTGCAGAGAGTTAGTTATATTAGTCAACCCGGTGAGGCCGTGGTGCCCAAGGATTTGGTCAAACTTCAGACGGAATATTGCTGTGAAAGTAGTTTTTCGTGGTGATGAGTATCTAAGTTGGAGAGTTTGTAGTAAAGCAGACTATCCCCCATAATGTAGGTGGGCCGTGTTCAATCTGCCGAAGGCTTAATGATGGTGCTTTCTTGGGTAAGAAGCTATTCAGTCTCGAGAAGACAACAGAGAAACCCTGCCTGAGTTTTTGGCATGTCCAACAAGCTTGCCGATCCCCATATTGCGTTCCTTAAACTGTGTGTGTGTTTTCTCTGAGAACCCTCATTAATATACAGACTAGTATGGACTAAAGGGTACTTTTTCCTCAAACCTCATGTATCGAAGCCCTCCCAGTGTTGTTGGTATAGACAGGCTGGTAGCTGGGGAAGGCCCCTTCCTCACGGCAATGGCAATGGATTTCCTGGGAAAGAACATTAGCAGCTGCAAAAAGCCAGCCTTGCAGAAAATGGGAATGAAGGCCTGATAGGACTTTCACCTGGCCAGGAACAGACCCAGAGAAGACTGGACCCCCCTCCTCTGAGAGAAGCCCCAGCAGGGCCAAAAGGCCAGGAAAGGAATCTCAAAGAAGACCACCACCACTCCCAGCCCACCCCCTTGGCAACCCCCCCGCAGCAACGGACTTTGACCTAGGTAGGAGCCCCATGTGGGGGCAGGTTGGGGAAACCCTGTAAAGGCCACCTTGAACACAGGAAGGGTGCCATATGCTGCCCGAGACCATGTGCTGATTGTGCCCATGTGGCTGAGCACATGAAGTGCCCGAGTACATGTGTCGCCCACGTTTTCCCTCTTGCGATGTAGACTGGGGCTCTCTCTGCCTTAGCAGTCCATGTTCTCTCCTGAGTGTGCTACTCTCTCTCTCCCTTTCTCTTCTCCTTCCTCAAAGTATCCAAATAAAATCTTTCTTTCCTTCTTTCTTTCTTTCTTTCTTTCTTTCTTTCTTTCTTTCTTTCTTTCTTTCTTTCTTTCTTTCTTTCTTTCTTTCTTTCTTTCTTTCTTTCTTTCTTTCTTTCTTTCTTTCTTTCTTGGTCATACCCAATAATGCACAGGGGTTACTGCTGGCTCATACATTCAGGAATGACTCCTGGCTGTGCTCAAGGGACCATATGGGATGCCGGGAATTGAGCTTGGGTCACCTGTGTGCAAGGCAAATGCCCTTGCTGCTGTGCTATTGCTCCAGGCCCCTGTTTTTATTTCACTACTCATCTACTCTTGAAATTATTTTCTGTGAAAAGAACAAGGACCCGGAAGACCTGGGTAAAGCATAAAACTGGTTTTCTTTTCCCTGCAAAGAGCAGCTCTTCGCTCTGTCCTGAGTTCATGGCTCCCCAAGAAATTGGCTGTTGGGGATTAACTCCTGTGTGAGACGGACAAGTGGGTCAGGTGTGCCTTGCAGGCGCTCATCACAGACCTTATCAGTCCGAGCCGTCTAGCCAGCCCCAGGGTGGCAGAGGTGATTGGGAGAAAGTAGCCATCTCTCCTCTCCACTTCATGTAAGTCAACCTGGGGAACCCACCCACTTCATAATCGATATAGGATGATTATGTATATATATATGTATATATATATATATACATATATATATGCCTCTTGGAGAGCCTGGCAAGCTACAGAAAGTATACCACCTACACAGGCAGAGCCTGGCAAGCTACCAGTATCGTATTCAATATGCCAAAAACAGTAACGAGAGGTCTCATTCCCCTGACCCTGAAAGAGCCTCCAATTGTTGGGAAAGATGAGTAAGGAGAGGCTGCTAAAATCTCAGGGCTGGGAGGAATAGAGACACTACTGGCACCCACTCGAGTAAATCGATGGACAGGATGACAGTGACAGTGATCAGATGATCAACAGTCCAAGGCTTTCCTTGTGGCAATGCCCAGATTAATTTTAATGTCTGTGGAGAACTTTGGAAAAACTGTATATAATCTTCTCCCAAAAGCCATTCTCTGTTTTTTTCCACCAGGGGAAACCCATGTTCTCTCTTGAACACTCATTCCTCTCTTTCTCTCCCCTCACACTTCTCTAAATTTCTTTCAACAAAAGCTAATTGGCCTCCTCCTTTAACTTTGTTCTGTTAGAGGAGTCAAGGGACCTGAAAAGCTCGTGCCCAGGCTAGAACTGCAGGTTAGAATTGTCTGCAAAGGGCAATTCCTCAATCAGCCTGAGCCCACGGCTCCCCCATGCACCCGGGAGGTGGAGACCCCTTCTCAGGCTGCAGAAGAAGAGGCTGCAGGGGGAGCCTGTGCAGACAGAAGCTCAGAGACGACTTTATCAGAACTGACTTGTGTCAGGTCTTTCTGTGGCAGCTGAGGTAAGCCAAGCCGAGAGATGGAGGCAGTGTTTTCGTGAAGACTCCTCCCTGCTTCCCACTCATGCAGCTACGGCCACACTTCCATGGCCATGCGGACTGCAGGTGTGGTCCCTCCCAAGGACAATGGTCTCCCAGCCCCCACCCAGCCTCCTGTCAGCCTGGACCACCCGCGACCTCCTTTCGGTGGTCTCTCAGAGCAGAAACCGTCCTTTCCTCTCTCCAGTGAATGAATAAATAACTGGATCATCCCGAACGTATTATTACTGGGGAGGACAAACAGACAGAGAATAATTTTAGGCAAAAGTAGTTTTATAGAATTATCATGTAAATCACTGTAGAGTAGAATAAATGCTTCGTAATTTAGAGGAAAACAGAAGGATTTTCTGGGCTTCTGGCAAAGCTTCCTCCTAACTAAATCATTTCAGGCACAGCTTTTGCAAATGCGTCTTCTGCTGGTCATAATTATGCGTCTCCCACCCCCCACTGTTTTGAATTACTTTGTGCTAACACCAAAATTGTTCCACAGAGAGTCGGATTTATTTGCTGAAATGTGATGAGGAGAAGTGGGCTAAGAGGCATACTTCACATGCGGGGCCCATTGCTAGCACAGCTGTATTTCTGAGAAATATATTTCAGTCCTTTTGCTCCATTTTTTTTTTGTAATTTAATAACTGAAGTACAAAGCTCACAAAAGCTGGAAATGTGCTGGAAGGTCAGCAAGGGAAAATGCATGGTACACTTAGGAGGAAAGAGGGAATTAAAATAACAGGGGAAACTGATCGTTAATGATCTTTTTTGGCCCATGCTATATGGTTATATGTTGGATTCAGTTAAAGAGCAGGAATTTACTTATGTCCACAAAGGGTGGAACAATTAACAAATTTAGAACCAGAATTTCTTATGTTGCCCTAACACAAGTATTATTATTTGTTTTTACAGTGTTTCATTGAAGGCCAATGGAGTAATGGCTTCCTGTCGACAGATGAAAGTGGCTCTGCTGGCTCTGTTCTTCTGAAGACAGGCCTCCACACTCCAGCCCTTTTCCCTCCCCATGCACTGAGCCTGGCTGTGAAGTCCCCACCTGATGTCTCCATCAATATCTTCCTCATATACAATTGGCTCAAGGTTAAAAGTCAACGTTCACTGGGACACCAGACATTTGAAACTAATGGTGGGTTGGCTGGCTCTCCTCCCTCCGGGGTCAGAGTTTGCCATTTTCATTTGGAATCCCATCTGTGAGTGGGATGTGGACGTTGTCTGCATGGTTTCCAGGGAATGCAGCGTGAGCCACACCAGCGTTCAGGATGACCAACGTGATCACAAATACAACAGCCAATGCAACTCTTTTTGGAGAATGAAGTAGATTTCAGTTTAGCAGACGCAGTTGAAGTCATTTGGCCAGCTGATGCCATGACAAAGTACAGAAGTTAGTTTTTGTAATCAGTCAGCGACATCCATAGCCAAGTCAGCCCCACCAAGACGGTGTCCTTGGGCAAGAGGTTTTGCTTCTCTAAACCCCCAAACCCACTTACTCTGCAAAAGAAAGGAAGTAAAACTGTCCTTGAAGAAACCATCTGAGAATTAGTTCAAGCATTTAGAGTAGAAAATAACAAATTAATGTGGTAAAAGTGAATTAGAATATGGTTGACACCATTCTCCTTGGTTTAGGATGCTAGCTCAGGAACTCAAGTGCACAGGACAGAGGCCTTGATGTGAAGTGTCAAACCTATTTTGGGACACATTAAAGAATCTCATGCAATCTCATCAACGGCCAAGATCCAGAGACTATAAAACAAAGCTCCCAGAAGAGAGCGATGCAGAATCTCACATGGCGTATTCGATATGCCAAAAACAGTAATAATAATGGACTTCATTCTCCTGACCCTGAACACGACAGGGACGAATGAAAATGTTACTGGCGCCCACTCTAGCAGATCGATGAGCAATGGGATGACAGTGATACAGTGATTAAAGAATGAAGAGCTTGTTTAACAATTCATTGGTGTATCTGCAGGATGTATGCACTGGCTGTGTAGTCTGAAATTTGTTAGTATGTGAACAAATAAGTTCATTGAATGGGATGATTCAAAACAAGATTTGCCAACATTAGGAAAGAATGCTGTGGATTCTCTATGATGACATTCTCTCTCCATGTCTGTCCTCTCAAATGAAAGAAAATGAGGCTGCAGGAAGAGATACAGAAGACACCATATACACTCTAGGAGAGAGAGGCCGGCATCTTCCCTCTCCCCACCCCCCACACTGCATGTCTCCCCAAGACCTGCACGCTGACTTAAGATTAAGGGATGTTCCTGAGATCAGGAGGTGTGTATTGAGGGTTATGTAAGCAGAGACTGTTGCCTGCATCTCTCCTGGAGAACTCTGGACGTGAGAAGCAGCTAGAACCCAATGTCATGAGAGTGCACAAGAGAGGTCACACTTGGAGGTCCCTGGATGCCACCTTGATTGGCAAAGAGAAGGTGGCCGCACCAACCCTCTGGAAGCCTCGGGGATGGGGGAGGGGTCCCATCACTGGGACGCTGTGGGGATCCTATCAGATTAAGAGCAGAGGGAGGATTTCCAAAAGACCTCCACAGATTTCATGGATTTATTTGCAGGCAACTCAATGGGGTTGCCTGACAATCACGGGGGTCCCTCCAAGGGTGTGCTGGCTTTGGGCACACAGAGAGAGCACAAGAGGATTCAGTACCTCCGAGCTTGAAAGACTTGCTCCTTTCTCTCTGATCAATTTTCTCCTGCCCTGTCCTAGAGAGATGAAAGACCAGGAGAGCCAAAGAGAGGAGGGAGGGCAAATCACGTCTTCCTTCTACCCCGTGACCCCGGCGCAGGGTCCCGGAGCAGCCCTGCACCGGATGTAGGATGGACTCAATCCTACCAGACATTCGATGCCTGATAGAGAATCTTCATTCTGAAAACGAGTCAAAACGCCCAGAAAGCTGCGAGGATCTGCCAAGGTGACTTCCTTCAGAGGGCAGCGACAGGCACAAGATTGAAGTATAAGGGCAGGGCGGGAGCGGGGGGGGGGGGTGGGGGGGGAGCGGAGTGGTGGGAGACTAAAACCATCTATAGTTCGCATACTTTAGCGTTCAGAGGACACAGTAAACTACCTACACATATTATACTACTTTTCTAGCCCTCCCCCAAAGGAAAGAGCTTATCTGGTTTTTCACAGGTCAGAAGGATTTTTATTATCACGAGCAGGGCGTGGAGAAGGGTCTCTCCAGCACCTCTGAGCATTTCTATGTGAATTTAACATTCACAACCTACTTTAAACTCCAAAGCTATCCTACTGGAGTGGTTCAAAGCCCTGTGGAGTGTGAGCCATTAAGTGAAATCTGGATGCCCACCCTGTATACATTTTACAGTTTTTACCTACACTTACTTCTGAAATTGTTTTTCATAATCACCTGAATATGGATTAAACTGATTCTTAATTTATACTCTCAAAATTTCCCCAGTAAGCAACTCTCCTTTACAGGAAAGTATTCTATCAATTGAAGTTGTGCTTCTCGCCCCACCTTCATATTGTTTTTTTTTTAATGCTCCATATTCTTTTAAAGATACTCAAATTTTCTCTCTAATGGTAAAAAACACAACTCTTAATTAAAAATCTACCTCTAGATTTGTTGAGCTATCAACGTTGTTTAAAATATGGTGCCTAGGTTTGAAAAGCAAGGGTCAATTCGTTCTAAAACTTGGTTTCCTGCCAAAACAACCATAAAATTAATATGGAAAGTAAGCTAAACTAAAAGGGACTTATATCTTCAACTCTATAATAAGATGGAGAAAGCACTTTCTTAAGATTAGTTAAACGTGGGGCCAGGCAGATAGTAAAGCATTGCTTTGCAATGGGTGTTTGCACTGCATGTGGTTGATTGAGGTTCCATCCACAGCATCTCATTTGGTCCCCTGACCCCCACCAGGAATGATTCTTGAGTGAAGAGCCAGGAGTAAGTCCTGAGCACAGCCGAGTGTCCTCACAACCCTCCGTACTGTCTCTCCAGCCACATCTTGGCCCACCTATGGAAAAGGCAGTTGAAAATGGGTAGCACCAGATAGAATAACCTTGGCCCATAACTTGTGGCAGAGAAAGAGATACATGAAAAAGACACAGCGCTCCTTGGAGGTGAGGTGATGAAGAAAATAAAGGAAAATCAGTAGTGGGGGAAGGGGGGTGTTATCCGCAGAAAAAGGAAAACTAAATAAATGGAATATCATTTCTAGTTCTCAATGTTATCCAGATGTCAGCTCTACCTAAGGCCATTGTAAATGTAATGCAATCCCATATAAATTGTAAGGGTTTTTAATGGGTCTCGAGAAGTTAGAAAAATAAACACACAAGAATAGCTAGAGAAACACTGAAAAGGAAAAGCACAGTGGGAGTAGGAATGTGGGGGAGGAATAGGTCTCCAGATATTTAAACGTAATACAAATCCTGTACAATTAAGGCAGTGTAAGATAGACACTTTGACGGACAGCAGAACTGTGGAACAGAATGCAAAGCAACACATTTAAAAGGTGCCAAGCGAGTCTCTCAAATCACTGAGACAGCAGCAATGTCTTTAATGATTAGTTGGTTAGTCCTTTGGAGAAAGGTAAGATTAGATCCATTTCTCAAATCAGATGTAAAAATTAACTCCACATAGACCATTAATTTAAACATAAATAATAACTGCAAGCATCATTATTATATATTACAGAGAAAATAAGCTAGATGCATACTGTAGTAGATATATATACTATATTCGATATATAATATACTAAAAAACTAAGTAAAATCAGAGGCAAATTCTCTTATGTCCTGAATATAGTAAAAGATTTCCTAATGATTAGTTAAAATTAAATACAATTGGAGGCTGGAGCCTTAGCACAGTGGGTAGGGCTTGCGCGCAGCCAACCTGGGTTTAATTCCCAGCATCCCACATGGTCCCCCGAGCACCACCAGGAGTAATTCCTGAGTGCAGAGCCAGGAGTAACCCCTGTGCATCGCAAGGTGTGAAAAAAAAATTAAATACAATTGAAAAAGGACATGAAAATGTAAACTAATATATATATATAATAAAAAAATTGGATGTGGAACAATACAAAATAAGCAAATTTTTAAAAGAAATATTTAAATAGGAAATATTTAAAGTATAGCTAAAAACACAACAAAAATTATTTTTTATCTTTATTTTATCACCATGTGGAAAGTTACAAAGTTCTCAGGTTTATGTCTCAGTTATACAATATTCAAACACCATCCCTTCACCAGTGCCCATATTCCACCACCAAAATCCCCAGTATACCCCCCACCCCCGCCCCCCACCCCCACTGTATAACTGATGAATTTCACTTCATTTTCTCTTTACCTTGATTACGTTCCATATTTCAACACAGAACTCACTATTGTTGTTGGAGTTTCCCCCCAAGAAAGACAGCCCTACTAAGGAAGCATTTGATAATTGGTTTTCCATTAAAAGATTGTATGTTTTCAGTTTTTAGAAAAGGTCATGCGGCCGCATTCGGATGTGTCCCAGTCCCGCATCCCGGAGCCGTGTTAGTTGCTGCTCAGTGTCACCGGGGCTCCATCTGGAGAAGGTGTGGTGGCTGCACCTCCTCTGTCTGGATCCCCGGTGTTGCTGGCCCGGTTTAGGACTGGAGCATTCTTCGGCCGCGTTGCTCACCAGAACACCTGGCTTCTTCTCTGTTGAATGTGGCAAGATGGCGCCGAGGGTGGGTCGAGGGCGTGACTTCCGGCGGTCGGGGCCACTTGGAGCCTGGGCTGGCACCGCCCCACAACAAAAAATTTTTAAGTTATAATGTTATCTCTAGAGTCCGTCCAATAGCTATCAAAATTTCAATGGAATTACTGACAAAAATGAAAAAATTCTAAAATTCTTATGTCAGTACAAAAGACCAAGAGTAGTCACAGCAATTCTGGGCAGTAAGAGAAAACTTAGAAGCATCAGACTTCCTAATTCCAGAATATATTGTTAATATACAGCAATCTAGACAGTATAACAGTGGCGTGTACTCAGACACACTTCAATGGAACAAATCGGGAACTCTAAAATAAACCCATGTGTATGCAGCCTGATGTTCTTTAGCAAACAAGGTAAGACTACATAGGAGAAAGTAGTCTTTATAATAAATGGTATGGAAAACAAGATATCCCTATACAAGGAAATTAAATTTTATACCTTATATAAAGTACAATGAGAGCCATCATTTTTACTGGTTTTGGCATATGAATACACCATGAGGAGTTTGCGAGTCTCTCCCATGTGGGCAGGAAACTCTTGGTAGCTTGCCAGGTTCTCCCAGAGGGAGAACTAGGCTATAAGATGTCTAAGTTCCAGGAGCTTGGTTTTATAGTCTCTGGATGTTGGCCATTGATGGGATTACGGGGCGTTGGGGGCAATTTGTGGGTGTGACCGCCTAGCTACTGGAAAATGGGGGATCTGGGCCGAAGAGGCCCAGTCCTGATCCGAGAAGGCTTGGAGGTCTCAGCCCCAGGTCCCACCCCTGACCCTGAAAGAGCCTCCAATGCGGCATCATTGGGAAGGATGAGTAAAGAGAGGCTTCTAAAATCTCAGGGCTAGGACGAATGGAGACATTACTGAGACTGAGAAATTCCACGGTCAATGGGATGATGATGATGATGATGATGATGATGATGATGATATAAAGTACAGTAGACTTGAAACTATAAAACTCAGAAAAAATATAAGGAGAGTTTCTTGACAATGCCTATGGCAGTAATTAATTGGCTATGACACAAAAGCACAAAAAAACAGAGACAAAATAGACATGTGGGATTATTATTATCAAGCAAAGGAGCTTCTACACAGCCCAAATACCATAAAATGGAGGGAGGGTTGCTGGCAGACAGTACAGGGGTTAAGGAGCTTTGCCCTTAACCCTGCAGTTAGTTGCCCTGCAACTGACTGACCCTAAATCTGATCCCACCACTGCATATGGTCCCTTGAGCACTGCCCTGTATGGCCCAAAAATAAAGAAAAAGAAAAGAAGACAACATACAGAACAAGAGAAAATGTTTTCCAATAATATTTGCAAATAATAAGAATTCATACAGTTCACTAGAATAAAAGAAAAAGAAAAAATGAAAAAAGAAAAATTACATTAAGCTTTATTTTTTAAAAAGAAAGTAAAGAGACACTCTCAAAGAAAATACACAAACGGCTATCAGGGATTAAAAAAATGAATTCACTAATCAGGGAAAAGAAAATCAAAACATATTATCTTATACCTGTTAAAATGCTTATTATACAAAAGACAAGATAGAGCTAATGTGGAGAAAGATTTCGAGAAGAGGCAACACTTTCTCTTTTTCAGTGTTGGTGAACAAGTAGATTTGTTTTCTCAGTGGGGGGGGCTACTCAAAATCTCAAAACTAGAACCACAACTTATTCCAACAATCTCCCCCTGAGTCTAGAGCAAAGGAATGAAGAATCATGAAGAGCCATTAGCCCCTTCATGTTCTTTCAGCATTGTCCAGGAGATGTGGAAAAGGCCGATATGGCCATCAATATAAGAATGAGTGGATAAGTGTGTCACTTGTTACAACATAAAATAAAAGTGCAAATGTGGAGGCTAGGTTTACATAATGCAGTAGTCTGGAAAAAAATCTTGAACTGTTTTAGATGCATCATAAGGGCTTACAAAATTGGTAAGTGTGCTATTATTTTTGTAAGCGGATTCTCACTATGGAAACATACACATGTGCATATACATATATATGCATATAAATGTATACACACATATGCATGTATTTATACATATGTGTGTATATATATGCATATATATGGGAAATGGAGAGTCTAAGAGAAAATTGGGATGAACCAGAAATAGAAATATCAATGTGATCTGTGAATTCATTTTATAAAATGCTGTGTATGTGTGCTTATCTGCACATGAATATCTGTATAATGTAAGTACATGCACGCTGTGTGTATATTTCTATGTACATGTAAACGCACCCGTCCCTTTCCTGGTTCTGCCGCAGACAGGGGCCAGAAGTAGCACAGGTCAATAGCAAGAAGCAAGCCTCATGCCCAGACCTCATCTCTAATCTCATTCCCCACCGAAAGCAACCATGTTACCTTGGAGAAATGCGTAATGTGACAAATAAGTAATCAGACAAACCTGAAGCATTTTGTTTCTTCCAGAGAGGAAGGGTTTTAAAAGATGGGCTTGTTCAGAGGATACAGGGGCCCCCTGAGGGACCGCCCACTGGCACAACATAAACACTATGAATGCCAAGGTAATTAGGTACCTTTGTGGTTTGTAAGCAATTAGAGCAAGTAGAAATATGAGGCTATGAATGAATGAATGAAGAAAGAAGGGAAAAGGAAGTCCCTTGCTCAAAGTAGAATACTGGAGTAGAAAATGGTTTATTGGGGTGGGAGAATCATTATTTTTCAATCAGCATGGTAAAGTTCAATCAGATAACAAGAACCCTTGACTATAATTATCAACAGTACTTAGTCTAGTAGAATTTTTGTTGAGAAACAAACTACCTGAATAGTCTTAAAGTATCTCCCCACAGACTCATTATTTGTTGCAAAGGAGAAA
Source organism: Sorex araneus (assembly GCF_027595985.1). Taxonomy (NCBI): domain Eukaryota; kingdom Metazoa; phylum Chordata; class Mammalia; order Eulipotyphla; family Soricidae; genus Sorex; species Sorex araneus. The sequence goes on from NC_073302.1 coordinate 102,062,606, forward strand.
ATAGCAATTATACACTTTTAAAATGAGACAACACCTGAAATAGAAAATCAAAATTAGCCTTACCTTTGGGAAGATGTGAAATTCAAGTGCCTTGAGAGGAGATGTGAGAGAAGGGTGTTTCACCCCCATAGCATTTGGTGCAGACGGCACTTTCTTCTGATCATCTAAGGAAACCACAGCAGAGCTTAAAGGCGAGTCTATTTTAAAAGTGAAGGAGACTTGGGGGATCGGAGCAATAGTACGGTGGGGAGGGCATTTCCCTTGCACATGACCGACCTGGGTTCAAGCCCTGGCATCCCATCTGATCCTCTGGACTCCTTGAGTCCCATCGGGAGTAATTCCTGGGTGCAGAAGCAGGAGTAACTCCTGAGCATTGCTGGGTGTGATCCCAAATGCCAAACTAACAACAACAATAATAATAATGGTCACTGTCACTGTCATCCCGTTGCTCATCGATTTGTTCGAGCGGGCACCAGTAACTTCTCCCATTGTGAAACTTATTGTTACTGCTTTTGGCATATCCAATACGCATGGGTAGCTTGCCAGGCTCTGCCGTTCAGGCTTGATACTCTTGCTGGGCTCTCTGAGAGGGGTGGAGGAATCGAACTCAGGTCGGCCGCGTGAAAGGCGAAAGCCCAACCACTGTGATAATAAGTGAGAGTATTATATTCTTCAAAAAATATCGGTGCCATTGAAGACAAATGGAGAACTGCTCCAGATTTAAAGAAGCTAAAGAGATAGGACAACTACATGCACCAGTTGATTCTGAACTGGACCCAGCGCAGGCGAGAGAAAGTGTGACAAAGGACGTCATTGTTAGGTCAGTTAACCAAAGTGGAATGCAGACATGAGATTAGTTAAGAAAATTGAATCAATGAAAACATAAATCAGTAACATAAAAATCAATAACACTCTGTGGCTATAAAAGATATTTTTTATTATTAGGAAATATACTTGTTAAAGGTACATCGAAATAGTTACTAGTGAACTATCACACAAAAACACACACCCCTTTTATACAAATGGTTCTGAAAAAAATTTACACAGATAAACATCTATGTAGGTGTACCTCTATATTGTATATATGTATGCCTGTGGATATATTTGTATATTTAGGGAAAGCATGTATATCCATGTGTAGATATGTGGTTATATGGAAAAAGAAGGAGAAATGATGAAATAAATGGAGTAAAAAATAAGCAGGTAGAGTATAAAGGGGATCTCTTTTTATATTTACCATTGTTTGCAGAATAAATACTTAGAAATGTGAAAGAAGTTCCTCCCTGGCAATGTCCACTTGCTCCCTTTCCTTGTCTGCAACGTCCTTCCCGATTGGGCCTCCAGCCCTCCCCTGAGGTCCACTCTGGTGGGAGGGCCTGAAAGACCATCCAAGGGCAGTTCTTTCCCCTTCCTTCACTTGGGTCAGTGCAGCATCAGACTCCTTTGATCCTTCAGTTCTTTTTTTTGGGGGGGAGGTCACACCTGGCTATGCACAGGGGTCACTTCTGGCTCATGCACTCAGAAATTACCCTGGTGGTGCCCAGAGGACCATATAGGATGCTGGGAATCGAACCCAGGTTGGTCAAGTGCAAGACAAGTGCCCTACCTGCTGTGTTATCGCTCCAACCCCCTGATCCTTCAGTTCTTAATGAACCAGATCTTCCTTGACCATCTCCATCGTGCTCTCATCTTTGAGAACACTAGCCTAGCTTCTCCTTCTTTTCTCTCTGTCATCCACTAACTGGGAAAAATCCCTGAGATTCTTGATTTGGATCTCTTTTCACTCAACCTGTGTTCTCTAAAAGCATCCTCCTCAGTCATGGCTTGAGAGGTCCCCAACTGGATGACCAGTGAAATATTTGCTCCTACATGTTGGTTAATGGGAATACATTGCTTCGCTCTAACTAAATGATACCTGACAGTCTTTGGAGGTTCAACAAAAGCATTTGTTCTTGTTCGGAAGAGACTATCCAGGGATGAAGGCGCATCCTTGTATGAAGCCCACTCTGGTTTGATTCCTGGGTACTTCTAGGTTCCGCAAACATCCCTGGCTATAGCCTGGATGCCCTTGATCACTGCCAAGGTTAACCTGGGCAGCATCCTCAGCCTTTCACATCGATCTACTGACTAACTTGGCCAAGAATCACAGAAAGGGGTTCCTGGGGTCTCTTGAGAACCACTAGGAAATCCCTCTCCCTACACACACACTAAAAAAAAAAAAAAAAGAGGCCCATGTTTTCAGGACCTGAGTCTGGCTGACCTTGAGGACTTGCTGGCTTGGCTCTAAGCTGCAGTTTTGGTGCGGGTCTCTGAGGATCTCCACTCCTCATGGAACAGTGGGCTCACAGGACCTTCTCCCAGCTGCCAGGAGGCCCCAAGGAGGATGGGAATGTGTGCTGTCTCCTAGGGTCTAGCCCAGAGCTGGCCCATTCTCTCTCTTACGCAGCTTCAGAACATCAGAATATGTTCTGACTATTTGTGCAATCTTCACTTAGAGGCAGACTGGGTCTTGAACCACTTGCTTTTAATTGACAGAATGTGGCAAAACTGAGTCGAATCTTCTGAGATTAGATCATGAGGTTAGGATTTCCTTCATATTTTCATATTCTCATCTCCTTCACCCTCTCTCTTTTCTTTCTGCTTGCTGAAACAAGGTAACATTTTATAAGCCCAGGGTCCAACACATTGACAATAACCTTTGGCCAAGAGTCAAAGACAAAGTGAGGCCCAAGACCCATGAAGGTGCTGCCACAAACATTTGGCATTTCACTCAAGACTGCACCATTACACCCATCCTAAATTTATTCAGATATTTTATACACAAAAAGTGAGTTAATAAATATTGCCATTTTATGCCAGTTAGCTCAGGGTGATTGTTTTAATGCCACCATACTTCACTTTTACATCTGCATGTTTTAAACACCATAACACAGTTTGAATGAAACCTGCAAAAGGTGAAAGGTTACCTTTCCTGCTTTCTGGAAAGAGCCAATGGATTACTTACTCACCCAAACACTCTCTATGTTCCCTCTTTGGAGCAGTTGCTGATTTATAGAGTTCCTCAAAAAAAAAAAAAAGTTAAAAAGCTTAATTTCAGCATAATGGGTCAGTCTCAAATGTGCAAAGCAAAAGCTTAAAACACCTCAGTTTTTTCCTTGTATTTAGTACCGATGGTTCTGTGCTCTTTGTCCCCAGTGCCTGAGCTAATTTTTGCATCATAATCTCTCACACAGTCGCCTAAACATACTATGGAAAATGTACCAGGCGATACTTAGCACTTTAGCAAGCATATTCACAGCTGTAACTGTGCGAAGGCTGAAAGAGTGTTGCTTGGTCTAAGTCCAGCGCCATCCCTCTAGATGAGGTCCCAGGCAGCTGCCATGGGTTCTGCCTGGCCTTGTATTCTGCTTAGACAGAAGTGGTCATTCGGGCTGTGAAATGGCCCCACTGAGCTGCTAGTGGCTATGAGCGCCCGCTGCTTGGCCAAGACAGCGCCCAGCTCTGGAATGGGCAACCTGCCTCGGAAGCAGATGGACACGAGCAAAAGCAGAACGGAGATCAGCAGCGTTCACAGAAATATTTCAGCAGGGGTCAAATTGGCATTTGGGACTTTGCCACCATCTGCTGTCCCAAGGTTCCAAGCTTGCTAATCCAGCCTGCAGATGGTTTGACATTTTTAAATTTCTTAAATCTTGGGAAGAGATTCAATGACTCTCTGAGGTTGCCAGGAAGACCGTGGCTCGTCTCAATCAAAAGACAGCTGAGGTCTAGACGAGGCCCAAGGCTCCAAGATTTCACTACCTCACTAGGGTGGGCTTGAAGTTCCTTTGAACAATACTGTTCCTTTGATGGTGGGGAACTTTCATCCCTGTAGACCAGAGGGCACAATCTTATTATCCTTCTTCACAGTATGTCATGTAGGTTCAGGAACACATTGGTGTGGGGAAAAAAAAATCAAATTGAAAAGTTGATACCAACCAAATTTCCATTCTCATTCTCTATGGTCTAAATTTATGAACAATTTCTTATGCTACCATCACAACAACACCCAACAGCAAACAAAACCACCACTGTGATCTCTATCACCCTGACACAAACACTGGAGTTTGGGTCACTAGAACAACCCATCACACTAATAGCAACACAAACATTGCCTTTACCACCAACACAACTGCCACCATTATCATGAGCAACATAACCAACACAATCAGTACCAACAAAATCAACCACAACAGCACCAACAACACCAATTACCACCATCCATCGTGGTTATAACAACAATTACCACCAGTAACAAGAACAAAACTCCCAACACCCTCACTACTGCCAGCAACAAAATTATCACCCCCCAAACACAAACTCATTACTGATAGCAAAATCCTAATTTACATGTTAAATGCCTTCCTCGTTGGTATTTTATCAAATGTTAGGGACTGTTATACTTAATCCCTACTTACTGTAGTTCACTACATGGCTTGTTCTCTCTCAATCTTTAAAACTTTTGCACATTTTTTTGCCTCAGATAAAATCCAGTATGTCCATTGTTTTGATGTCAGGAGCAGATACTTCCCTTGCCAGCGCTGCCTTTTCATACTTCTACTCTCTGGCTGATTTCATTTTAACTTCCTGTGACCTTCACTGGATCCAGAACCAATTTTGTGGTTCCCCTCCCCAGCCCCCACCGTGTACAACACTGTCTGGTCAGACAGATGACCCTCCTCTGATTTATTTTAATTTCAGACCCTTTATTCTTTATTTGCCTTTTGAAAAGTGACTCTTATAGAGAGTCCTAAATTTTTTATTATGTTGAAAGAATGTATCTTCTGAGACCTTTTTTCTCTTCCTTTGCAATGAGATAGAACACGAACAAATTACACAATGATGCAACATGCAAACTAATGTTTTGCAACTGCTATTTCCAAGTGGGGGAAGAATCTATCTTAAATTCAACCTTTACAGGTATGAACTTACCTAATCATCTCTGTGTGGTTTGTGAGTAAATCTATGGGTAACGTGTAGAATTTCTGGGTGAGCCATTGACACGAAGTGTATCCTTGTGTAGAACACAAGTGATAACTGACAAGTCCCTGATTTCCTGGAGGCAGGCTGAGTATGAGAATGACCTCATTTCTTCAACAAACAAGACTTTCCTGAGGGAGTTTTACAAGCAAGTTTTCTCTTTTGGCACAGCTTTGCAGTGAAACGCGAAGTGTGGACTACACATGGCCACCTGGGCAGAAATTAGGCAAAGAATTTTAAAATGGTTGTAAAGAGATTTGTCTCAAAGGACTTTGAAATTTTAAAGAACTTGCCGGTTGCAATGTAATTCCTCCAGAGGAAGATAAAGTCAATGAATTCAGGATTATGGAACCCCATGGAGTATCCTGTAAGGCTGTGAGGGAGACAGGGAGACGGGGCAGGTGGTCCATTCAAAGCGTCGTGCCAGTGTGAGTGAATCACGTGGACCACTGCTCATCTCGCTGCTTGGCAAAGGGGGAGGGGGACTCCTGAGCACTTTGTGTAAACCCAGTGATGAAGTTTTCATACCCTAGAAATTCCTGGGTGTGAGGGCTCATAATTTTATTTTTCAACTTTAGATCTGGGACTCCTAAACTGAGACTAAATAGTAAGTAAGGTTCCTCACACAAGTTTTCTCCCGATGAAAGTGTTGATCTGCACAGCCGTTTTCAGTAGCAGATTTGTCTTTCGGCCCCAGATACCTTTCTACAGATGAAGTTTTTAATGTCCACCATGAGTGGCTGAGGGACACATTTTCAATGTTTTAAAACAGGATCTGCAAATTGTGTTGCTCCATCTCTTCAGAAAGTACGACCCAATTGCTTCACATAGGCGGTAAAAGCAGTAATTTCAAATTCTGGACACAGCAATTCCTGAGCTCCAAATGACACCCAAGAAAGAACACAGAGGCTCAGATAGCACCCCTGTGACCTCACCTGCACAACTAAAGTGCTTTGTTCACACCCTATTATCAAGCTTTCTGCCTCCCTTCTTGAATTGTTAGCCTTAAAGAAACAAGGCGTTGCATTATGTTCACCTTTGTCTCTGAAGATCTTAGCCCAGAAAGTAGACGTTCAATAAATGGTCACTTAAAAAGTGGAGTTGATGAGAAAGAAGAGCTATTTGTCTCAGAAACACATCCTCATTATCTGGCATTGCTCCTCCATTTCTGCTTGTTTTTGTTTATTTTTTTCCCCATCCTTTTACTCCACTTAGGAAGCCAGAGGCCTGCTGAACTCACAAATTCAGGTAAGTAACTCGGGTAAGCCACAGATGAAAGCAGTGAAAATACCTTAGAGATTTGTAGGCCTGGATTCCCAGCGGAAAAGTCTATCTACCTTGACGCCCAGAGAAGACGAGGGAAGGACCCCCAGGCTCAGGATGACGAGCTGAGCAGAAACCGAGAGGTGTGAAGTGCAGGCCAGACTCTGAGGGGTACCCGGCTCTCCAGAACTGAGCCTCAGTGACGGGGGTTGCAGAATATGCTTACAAGTCAAAAGTGGTCCCAGGTGGAGACAGGACACAGCAAGACTCAGGTTGGAAACGTGTGTGCAGGGTGTCTTGCTGGAGTGTCTGGAGATTCCTGCAGGGGTCCCGAGTGAGTGGAACTGCTGACTACCCCATGCACCCAAGCATAGCACGGAAGCTACCGCATGCAGCTTCATGGAGTAGCACTGGCTCACTGCATGCATGTAGAAAGAGGCAGGAAGAATCCTGTGACTTACTACCACAGTCCTGTGAGAATAGGTAGAAAGTTGTTAAGACCCTTCTAGAAAGCAAAAGCCATAAAAATCCCTTTCCATAACTGGAAGGGAAAACAACTAAGTTAGCACAACCATCAGCAAAAGCAGCAACCGGTGTACTACTCCAAATGCTATTTGAGAGTCTACCTTTGCTTAGCAACTCTTTCAAGTGCTCTTAGCTGAGGGTCTGCTGGGTCAACATGGGCGCTTTGGTCCTCAACGGTTCACTTGACAGAAAGATGATCTGTCAGTGAGTGCGCTCTCTAGCGAAACCACTGCTGACAGTGGAAAATGCATCCTGCTTTGATTTAAAGTATATTGAGTAGGATTCTGCTTCTTCTTCTCCCTACCCCACCCCTGTTTTTTGCTTTTAAGTTTGATTCTAAGGCTGAGGTTCACCCTCCGTGCTGAGGGTGTAAACTTCTCATATATACTGGACAAAAGTCCTTTGCAACAAAACTTAAGGGTAATGTTGATTAAGTAACAGGTCAGTCCAGCCAACCATTAAAATAACCGGCACAACTCCAAATAATTGCTCAACAATTCTGATGCTCCACTGGTGGAAAAGAAAATTGGTGCAAACCTTCATGAAAAATAATATGGAGATGCCTTTTTAAGAGCAAAAAAAGGAAATTCCATATGATGAGCAAAGCTACTCTGAGGCATTTCCCCAGAGGATATGCAAACATTCTTCTGGAAGGATAGTTGTATGCCTATAGTAATAATAGAATTATTCACAGTATCTAAGACATAGAACAATGTAAATGTCCATTCACAGATGAGCGGATAAAGAAGCTGTGGTCTCCCCTTGCATGAAATACTCCTCTGCCATTTGAAAAAAAAAAAAAGATAGCCTCCTGTATCTGGAGACAAAATAAATGGAATAACTGCCTAAGTAAGGAAATTAAAGATAATTAGCAGTTAGTTTATGCATACCTGGAAATAAATAGCTAAAGCAGACAAACTATCAAAAATAGCAATGAAACGGAACCTTGGATTCAATTAAAGTATGAGGGGAAAGGAAGGGGGAGGCAATGGATTAAGGGTGCTATGGTGGGGGTGCTGGAACTTGGGGGAGGGTAAAAGTCACACACACGCTATGGAGGCATGAAGCAAATTCCCTGGAGTTCTAGAATATTGAAAACCAATAATAAATTGATGAAAAAAATCAAAGAATCATTGAACAGTAAGCACTGGACTTCGCTAGTGGTATGTCCCAGGCAAACAATTGCCCATGGTCAAACATGGCCCCCAACTGCCTTGATGAACAGTTGTAGCTCCCGTGCCATTTGCCTGGACAGGGCAGTGGTCACCTCTGTAGAACAATTATTAGTAGCTCTTAATATAGGCTGGAAAGGGACGTTACTGTGTCAACACTGTCACACTTTCTCCCCACCCTTTACAGAAAGTGCTTGGGCAGTCGGCCCTGCAAAGCAGCATCAGGTGCTCAGTGGAAATATTTAGGGCTCAAAGCAGTTGATCATTTGGGCCCAGCCAGGCTCTGGGACATTTATAAAGATCCCTGAAATGTGTTGTTGGGGAGAAGAAGAAAGCCCAAATATTTGCAACTGACTTCCAAGTCACTTATTTTGTTTCCTCACTACTCAAAACAGAAATGTGAGGTCTGGAACATACAAGGGAGCCCTCATAAACTGTAGGGTGAGGCTGCAGCAATATAAACGTGTGAGAAAGAGGAAATAGCACCTACAAGGCAAATATCACCAACTTGCTGTGATTGGCAAGTAGCAACGGGGCACCGGTTTCACCTAATTTTTAAGGAGATCATCATCACTTTCAGAAAAAGGGGGAAAAAAAGACCTCTGAGAATGAATGTGCGTTGCTGTTTTGCCCCTGAAGTTTTAAATTTTATTGAAAATGAGGTTTAGGGTCCTGAGAGTTAGTACAGCAGGTAAAGCACTTGTGTTGCACTTGGCGAACCCAGGTTCAATCCTTGGCACTGTATATAGCCCCTGAGCACCACCAGGAGTAATCCCTGAACAGAGTAAGCCCTGAGCACTGTTGAATGTGGCAAGAAAGGAAGATGGAAAGGAAGAAGGAAGAGTAGAAGAGAGGGAGGGAGGGAGGGGGGGAGGGAGGACAGAAGGAAGAAGGGAGAGAGGGAGAAAGGAAAGAAGGAAGGAAGGAGGGAGGGAGAGGGAGTGAAAGGAGGAAAAGAAGAAAGAATAAAGCAAGCAAGGAAGAAACAGAAGGAAGAAAGAGAGAAAGAAAGAAAGAAAGAAAGAAAGAAAGAAAGAAAGAAAGAAAGAAGAAGAAAGAAAGAAAGAAAGAAAGAAAGAAAGAAAGAAAGAAAGGGAGAAGGAAAAAAGAAAGAAAGAAAGGTAGATGAGGAAAGAAGGAAAGAAGGAAGGAAGGAAGGAAGGAAGGAAGGAAGGAAGGAAGGAAGGAAGGAAGGAAGGAGGGAGGGAGGGAGGGAGGGAAGGAGGGAAGGAGGGAGGGAGGGAGGGAGGGAGGGAAGGAGGGAAGGAGGGAGGGAGGGAGGGAGGGAGGGAAGGAAGGAAGGAAGGAAGGAAGGAAGGAAGGAAGGAAGGAAGGAGGGAGGGAGGGAGGGAAGGAGGGAAGGAGGGAGGGAGGGAGGGAGGGAGGGAGGGAGGGAGGGAGGGAAGGAAGGAAGGAAGGAAGGAGGGAGGGAGGGAGGAAGGAAGGGAGGGAGGAAGGAAGGAAGGAAGGAAGGAAGGAAGGAAGGAAGGAAGGAAGGAAGGAAGGAAGGAGGGAGGGGAGGGAGGGAGGGAGGGAGGGAGGGAAAGAAGGAAGGAAGGAAGGAAGGAAGGAAGGAAGGAAGGAAGGAAGGAAGGAAGGAAGGAAGGAAGGAAGGAAGGGAGGAAGGAAGGAAGGAAGGAGGGAGGAGAAGGGAAAATGAACTTTACCCACAATATTATCCCTATGTTTTGTCCCCATGATGTCTTGGAGTACTTGATCTTATCTAATGCAACCTCCTCCCACTTTTTATTTCTTTCAAAATAAATTTGGCTGAAATAGTATGGCTCTAACACACCAGATAATTAACCTGCATAGAGTCAGAATCATGTGTCTGAGAACCTTCCATAGCTAACAAACAAAAAGGAAAATGTATCTGATGTTTTAATGACCAATCTACAAGAAAACAACATAAACATACAATTACAATGACATTTTTTACAAAAGACAAAAACTCTCACAGTGGTTGGCTAAATAAAATTATCTTCAGAAATTCACCTGCCATGACTATATTTTAACTATTTACCAAATACCAGGCTTTAGCCTGCACACAATCCCAGGGAAGTTAGTGGATTTCATCTCAGGTTTATGGATAAAAAAACTACCTGGATGGCCACAGCTGCCCCCAGACCCCCGGCCCAACTCTTCTTCTTCACAACTAGTCTCTGCAGAGATGCCAAACTGCTGAAAGTTCCACGGACATTGGTCTTCAGGCTAATAGCTCTGGGGTCTTCTCAGAGGGAGGGTTGGCGCCTTCCCCAAGCTGCCCTACCCCTCATGGTACTTTCCAAAGCCCCAGCATCCACACCCACACCCTACAACTGCCACCAAGTATGCAACTCATGGCCCAGTTACACGTCCTGGGGTTTCTGGAGCATGCGGCCACATTCGTGGCTGTACAATACCTCCAAACTACAATATTGGCATCCCAGTAGGAGCCCAGCAAAATAGATGGGAAAGTCACATAGAAGTCAACTAACCCCAATAAACAACAACACAGAAGACCCAACCAGCAATAAAAAGCCTTGTTTAGACAAGAACTTAATAACCCCATTTTATTAATATAACAATTTTCACAAATTTCTTTTACTGAGGTAATTTTGGTAATTCCATTAGACATTGTAACCAGCAATATAGAATGGATTGTTGTTGTGTTGAGTGGGCTGGAGCAATGACACAGTGTGTAGGGTGTTTGCCTTGCACACAGCTAACCCAGGTTCGATTCCTCGGCCAGCCTGGCAAGCTACCCATGGCGCATTCGATATGCCAAAAACAGTAACAACAAATCACAATGGAGACATTACTGGTGCCCGCTCGAGCAAATCGACGAGCAACGGGATGACAGTGATACAGTGACAATTATGTTGTTGTGTTGCTAAGGGCGTGGGTTTGGGTGGCAGTTGGGAAAATGGGGAGAGTGATGGAGGGAAGATCATACCAGTTGTGGGATTGTTGTTGGAACAACGAATGCCTGTAACAACATATCTTGAACAACTTTGTAAACCATGGTGTTTAAGTAAAGGGATAGGAAACCAGCTGTCTGGACTGAGCCAGGTCACCTACTCCACAGCCCATATTCAATCATCTCAAATTTCAGGGTGTAGAAATCACTGTATCACTGTCATCCCGTTGTTCATCGATTTACTCGAGCAGGCGCCAGTAGGTCTCCATTCGTCCCAGCCCTGAGATTTTTGCAGCCTCTCCTTACTTGTCTTTCCCAGTGATTGGAGGCTTCTTTCAGGGTCAGGGGAATGAGGCCTGTTATTGTTACTGTTTTTGGCATATCAAATACGCCATGGGAGCTTGCCAGGCTCTGCCATGCGGGTGGGATACTCTTGGTAGTCTCCCAGGCCCTCTGAGAGGCATATATATTTGTTTCCCTCTATGATGATGTTTTTGGTTGTTTTTTTTTCTCTCTCTCAGGGATAACTCCTGGTTCTGCACTCAGGGATCTCTCTTGGCGGTGCTCAGAGGATCCTATGGGGTGCTGGCTTCAATCCCGGTCAGTAGCATACAAGGCCAATGTCCTCTCAGTGTACTAGCCTCCTGCTCTGTGGGGGGCACAGGGGGCTATTTTTCACTTGTTGGGGGCTCAATAGTAGTTGGTAGAGCTTTTTGAATTCCACAAGCTCCTTACTCATCGGTAGGTTCTGGGGGTCCCTGAAGAAGCTGTAAGAGAATGCAAAGCCTGGTGCCAGAGGGGGTTTCGCATCAAGGCCATGTTGGGTCAAGGGGGTCCTGCAACCAAGTGTGCAATCTTAGCAGGATGTAACCTGCACGCTTCCAGTGCAAGCCTGAGCCCTCCGATAACAGATAAATGATCACAATAGACTTCCTCACCTTTATTGATTTATTTTAGCTAATTCATTTTTAGGGTTTTTTTTGGGGGGGTATACCTGGCTATATTAGGGTTACTCCAGGCGGTGCTCAGGGAATCATATGGTATGCAACTTGTCAAACTCTGATTTTTCCTCTTGCAAGACAAGCATCTCTCCCACTGTCTTATGTTTCCAGTCCCTTTGCACAGAAAATATTTGATTTATTATTATTATTATTATTATTTTGGAGATCTCATAGCCTAGTTCTTATACATCTTATAATCTTATACAGCTTATAATACATCTCCCTCTTGTAGAATCTGGCAAGCTACCATGAGCTTCCTGCCTGCACGGGAGAGCCTGGCAAGCTCCCCGTGATATATTCATATGCCAAATACAGTAACAATGATGGGTCTCATTCTCCTGACCCTGAAAGAGACTCTAATGCAGCACCATTGGGAAGGACAAGTAAATAGAGGCTGCTAAAATTTCAGGAGTAGGATGAATAGAGACGTTACTGGGCCTGCTCGAGCAAGTTGACAATCAACGGGATGATACTGATACTGATACTGATGATGATGTTTATGTTTATCCAAATAACAGCAAGTATTAATAGTAGAAATAGAAGCTCACAAATAATTACACACATATTTATACATGGGAACATGTCTTATAAATATGAATTACATATGAATCACATGTGTAACATTTGAATTGTAGTTGAATTCTACATTACACATGCACACATGTCTCATGTGTAGTACATTATGGATTATATTTGAATTATATATTTCATACACATACAGTATCAGTCCTGACTTCCACCTCATCCTGCCTGCTGGACCCCTCTAAGGACCTACCCAAATAAACTCCACCTGTCGCTCCCAACAGGAAAAGGAAATCTATCTGATGCATCACCAGCTTCGAGGTCAGTAGGCGGGCCTGACATCCCTCCCCACTCCATCTCTCTGTGTCAGCATTTCCGACACACTAGCTGCACTTGCCCTTCATGCAAGTCTCTCTGGGCCTCGCTTTGGAGACACAGGTTGATTTCAACATTTCTCTCTGCCCTTTCACATGGTCCTAGAGTCCTCACGGGGTCAGACCAATGGTCCAACCGATGGTGTCAGCCCTGCGGTTCTGACAGTGAGACACAGTCCGGGCCACTTTCCTTGGTGTGTTCTTTTCTTTCCTTTCCCCAAATACGTGGACATCTTTCTTCTGTGACTGAGATATAATTAAGATATGATCTTTTATTGCATTGAGGTAGATAATGCAGTGCTCGGCATTTATATATTGCGAAATGATCACTGCAAGAAGTTAGTTAATATCCCTCACTTCATAGCTACACATTCCTTTTTGGCTTGTGAGGTGCACTTCTAAATCTAGGCTCCTTGCAACTTTCAGGTACTGTTAACTGATGGTGTCCTTGAGTTAACCCTTTATCCCCAAGACTTAATGATCTCATAACCGGATGTCTGTACCACCGCCTCCATGCCTTTACACCAGCCCTCTCCTGTCAAGGATGCAGGCTCTCCCCGTTAGCAACGGGGATGCTGACTCACCCTGGAGTCCACGGCACAGTGAGAGGTCTTGGAATCTGGCCAACTTGGCTCAACCATTGGTATAGTTGTTAGGGCAGGCTCAAGCTCTTGGGGGCAACTCACAGAGGAATTTCTGAACATTCCAGACATCTCTGGACACCCAGTGAGTTTGTCGAGTGGAAAGGACGGTGTTGTATCAAGAGCTGGAAGTGGGCAGCCGGTGAGCAGACTGTCCACATAGACAAGGGGCGTTGGCTTCTGTCATCGAGCGGGGCAACATAATGGAGTCCAGGGCCAGGCACAGGATGTTTTCCCATGAATTCCTTACCCGGAACTGGGGCTGCCTGCACTTTCCTACTTGTTTGCAGCCAACTCAGAGCTGCCATGGTGGTCTTTGGGGTAGGTCAGGGGCCAGTCTCTCACCTGGAGGCTAGAAGGGGAGTCTGTCCGTTTTGTGGATGTGGGATACCAGTGTCATTGTGGTCAAGGGGGTCGGGGTTCTGTTTCTTAGCAGGTGTGTGAGCTTGGCCTTTTAGTTGATCGATCGTGTGGATTGGCATTTCCATGGGAAGGGGGAGAAGCTGCACCCCTCATATGAGGACTTGGGGCTGCTTCTGGTGGGACAGGCTTCTCCATTCAGCACCATTTCCTTCCTAGTCAGAGACTTCGCTCCAGGTGTTTGGGCTCTCCCACGCCTTCCTCAGTGGGGCGCTCTCATCCCAGTTCCTAGTGGGTGAGTAGGCATCACCCTGTGACTGTTTCCACAAGAGCAGCTTGCTTGGTCCGCGTTCCCAGAACGACATTTGCCATGTTGATGACTGTAATGGTGTGTGTGCGTGGCGGAAAGATAAACCACCACATGTTACTTTGGCTTTCTCTCTGTCTCTGCTCCCCACTCCTGTTCCTTCAGAAAGATTTCAAGAGGGCTGGAGCGATAGCACAGCGGGTAGGGCATTGACCTTGCACACAGCCCACCTGGGTTTGATTCCCAGCATCTCATATGGTCCCCTGAGCACCACCAGGAGTAATTCCTGAGTGCAGAGCCAGGAGTCACCCCTGTGCGTTGCCAGGTGTGAACCAAAAAAGAAAAAAAAATTTCTATTTCAAGATTTTTTTTTCTCCTCCAATGTGACTGGACAGTACATTATTTGCATGTGGCATGAGAAATCACAACACGACATTTCCCTATTATTATCACCTCCTTGTCAGAATTTTGAAGTCCAAGGTGAGAACTTGATCTGCTCAGAGTTAAGCTGGAACTACAGTGGGAATGAGAATCTACCTGGGTTGGAGGTGTGGGTAGGTGGTAAATAGTAGGCCTTGTTTCCTAACACACGAATGGGGTGAGGTGGGTGTGGAGAAGAGAGAAGAAAGGAGGCCAGGGAAGACAGAGCCCCCAGCCTGTAGCCCCAAGCTCTCCTAAGGCTGAAATACATTTCTGAACTCTGGATCCTAAATATAGTCCTGTATTACCATAATCATATTGCCTTGGTTTGGTCTAAGTAGATAAGGATTTTTTTTTCATAGCCAACCTCGAAATTATTCTTTTTGGGGGAAAGGAGGGCACACTTAGTGATGCTCGGGGGTTACTTCTGACTCTGTGCTCAGGAATTACTCCTGGCATGGCTTGGCAGGTCATATGGGGTGCCAGGGGTCCAACCTGGGTCAGCCATGTGCAAGGCAAGTGCCCAACCCACTCTATTATCTCCCTGGCCCCTAGTGATAATTCTTGGGTACCTTCCATCATTCCTCCTTCTCCAAGGGCACTAGTGGGTGACCGATGTATCTGTTAAGCAACGGAGTTATTCAGTTCAGACATTGTACCTCCTTGCCTAGAAATCCCAAGATTCAAAATCCCGAAGAATAAACCCCAACTGTGGAGACCCACAGAGATCCAGCTTCAGTGCATAGGGGTCTCAGATAACCCCCAAATATTCCACTTGATAGCTGTCTCCAGAGCCAGTAAGCCAAAACTTGTGTGTACTTTTCCTCGTGCTATAGAGAGGAACTGCGCCAATAATTTTCATGCCAAGCTGCTAGAAAAAAGGCAATCTAATACCACATTTTCCTGGCCATCTTGACTCACTTAAAATCCCCCCACTCCCCACCCTCCCCCTCCCCGCAATGTTTTATTTGCCAGAAAGAAAGCTGACTGGAAACCAGCAATACTTGCCTGGAGGAGCTCACTTGGTCACTGTCTCCATGGCTCTGCCCCTCGCCCTTATTTGTCTATAGCTCTATCTATAGCACTGTCCTCCCATTGCTCATCGATTTGCTCGAGCGGGCACCAGTAATGTCTCCATTGTGAGACTTGTTGTTACTGTTTTTGGCATATGAATACGCCACGGGTAGCTTGCCAGGCTCTGCCGTGTGGGCGGGATACTCTCGGTAGCTTGTCGGGCTCTCTGAGAGGGACGGAGGAATCGAACCCAGGTCAGCTGCGTGCAAGGCGAACACCCTACCCGCTGTGCTATCGCTTCCGCCTCACCTACAGGTTTAAACCCAAGGGCTTTTCCCACTTCGCTGCTTTTTCTGGCTATTGGCAACCCTCCCCTCTCCCCGTCCCTCTTCCCTGGCTCAGCTGGTCCAGTCACCTGTTCTGGCCCTTCACTGCCCCCTGCAGGTAGGAGCTTGCCAGTGCGTGGAAGGGCCTCACCTTCCCCTGGGAGCAGCAGTGACTTCTCAGATTCACTCTGTTGAGGATGGAATCCCTGTTAAGCCTCAGGATTAATAAATAATGATACTTTAAATGTAATTACAAAGATAAGGTACCATGCAGAGCCATACTAACATCCAAAACCCAATGGAATTCGCTCTATCATCCTTGGGGCTACACCACCTTGTAACATCTTAGTTGCCTAATCCGGAAAAGGCCAGTGAGATGTCCAATAATTCCTCAGAGTTATGGTGAAAGTTATTCATGCAAAAATTGTATTAAACAGATCCAAGCATAAAGGTCTGTTAATGCTTAAAATCTCCTTCTAATGCCCTTCTCATTCTCCTTCTTTCAAGGTCTGGTGGCAAAAGCATTTCTAACTCTGAGAACACAAGTGCAGCCTGAATTGGGGGAATATGAGGTATCTCTAAATCAGGAGAAGTCTTATAACCAAAGCCACGGCAGAGTTGAGCCAGCAGCATTTTTCCCCCTTAGAAGTACATAAAATAATGGTGCATTTTATAACCAGTGGCATTTTAGATTCTGTGAAATACAGCAACTAAATGAGTCCTTTCAGAATTCAAGGTCTTCTTAAAAGCAGGTTAACTTTGTTATTGGATTTAATTCATATCCCAGTAGCTTTTCTCAAAATTTGCAGAAATTGCACCTCGCGGACCTCCTCTTGGAGCTGGGAGGAATTCTAGAGGTCATTGAGCCTCGGTGATGCTCCTCGTTGGTGGAATTTAACCAGAAGAAGGAGCTCTGGCTTAATAAGTTTGGGGAAAGTACCAGTTTTCTCAGGGACGTTGATTTACTCATATAAATTATGGGTTTGTCATGAAGGTGTTTCAGTGTTCATGAGCCTCTCGCTTTGACTATTAAGTATCTCTGCAAGGACAGATTCATAGGTGAGTCGGGTGCTGAGTAGACCCCCCAGTGTCTGTGTAATTTGCTCTAAAGACCCAGCATGGAGGTTTCCACGCAGGCCCACCGCCAAGGCCTCCCCTTGGCTAAGAGGTTACCAGGGAGGCTGGGAGTGGTGATGATCTTTGGGCTGAATTGATCAGATTAAGGAAGAGGTCCTAGAGTTTGAGGAACTTCCCGGGGAGGGGGGCATTATCCTCAGGGTCTGCCAATGGTATCATCTGTTTTTTTTTTTTGTTTTCTGAATCCACAAGTCACATCCCCTTCCACGCTTGTGTTGAGGCATCATTTTCCAGTGAAACTAGCCAGGAACGGATGTCGGTGGGCTCCAAGGGTGACTTATGTGAAGCGGGGAGGAGAAGGATGGTCACTTTCTCCCTAACCACCTCTGCCACCCGGGACCAGGGTTACTGGGTTCTTGTCTTGCTTGCAGAAAAGAATTTCAGGAGTAGACAAGCAGTGAAGTAAACAGATTTTATTTAGAGGTTTTTTTGAGGGAAGGAGGAAGGGGTAAGTGGGAGAGAGAAGAGTAAGAGTAGCACGCTCAAGAGAGAATGAGGACTTCTCCAAGGGCAGAGAGAGCTCCACACACATCCTAGCACTAGACACGAAGACACGAAAGCATGAAAGTACACATCTCGAGAGGGGAGATGCGGGCGACACATGTGCTCAGGCGACACATGTGCTCCGGTGACACATGTGCTCGGCCACGTGGGCGCAAGCAGCACACGGGCTCAGGCGGCATATATGCGCACCCTTCCTTTGTTCAAGGTGGCCTTTATAGGGTTTCTCCAACCTGCCCCCAGGTGAGGCTTCTTTCCAGGTAAAAGTCCGTTGCTAAGGAGGTTACCAGGGAGGTTGGGAGTGGTGATGATCTTTGGGCTGAATCAATCAGATTAAGGGAGAAGTCTGAGAGTTTGAGGAACTTCCTGGGGGGGGGGGTGTCCATTATCCTCAGAGTCTGCCAATGGTCTTATCTATTTTTTGTTTTGTTTTGTTTTCTGAATCTACAAGGTGGATCAGTCTTAAGATTCTCCTTCCCAGAGACTTTGTTAATCTAAGTTTCATTGTCCAGGGCCTTTCCCCATCTACCTGCCCACATCAGAGCCACTGAGGCGCGTCTGGGCAATGGATCCTCCTGCATCTCCTAAGACCGTTTGTGACAAACCAGCTGGTGGAAACCTAAACTTACACAGGAATTCAAATAGCACCAAGTTGTGCTATTTTCCGTGAGGGACGTTTGATTCCTCCGTCCCTCTCGGAGAGCACGGCAAGCTACCAAGAGTTTCCCGCCCACACGGCAGAGCCTGGCAAGCTCCCCGTGGCATATTTGATATGCCAAAAACAGTACCAAGCCTCACAATGGAGATGTTACTGGTGCCCACTTAAGCAAATCGATGAATAACGGGACGACAGTGATACAGTGACCGTGATATTTTACTACCCGGTGATGTCTACTGGAAATTGTCATCCGATGGCCTTTCTAGGCCCAAGAGCCCTCAGAGCAAATGTGTGTGGTGGAACGGGGGGAGGGGCAGTCAAACCACGGCCAGCCTGGGCCTCCCAGGCCTAGAACCAGACAGATCTCTTGAACAAATGAGACATCCACCTCTAAGTCTACTGCTACCTGCGGTGTGTGTCTCTTCCGCTTCTGATTATGAAAATATCTCGATTTCACTGCACTGCACCACCATCATTTGCATTTTTATTGTTTTCACTCAAAAGCTCCTAAGTTATTTAGATAAGCACCATTAAACAAAAATCTGAGTAATTAGTTCTTTTGATGCATCCTGGTGGCAGCGGAGGAACTCAAAGATGTTTATTAACATACAATCAGTCCCAGGTGGGGCTTCTCATAAACACAGCTCAGCCCCCCCCCCCCCCCCGCACCCTCCCACTAGATCCCGGCCAGGAATGGGGCTGTTTCTCTCCCCATTTCATTCGCCACCACTGAGCCTCTGTGACATGAGCGGGAGCATTATAGCTTTTCCTCCACTGCGAAGCCACAGAGCACAGCTAGGGCAGAGTCCCAGCAGGTGACAGTCACTCCCTCCTTCAGACTCCATAGTCCGAGGGGACTCTCACTGATCTGCCACCCAGACTCCCCGTTGACTGGACATAGACCAAGCTCCAAGGAAATTGAGATTACCACCCGCCCAAAGACCTACATCTGGTTGATGGGACCCACATTTCCCATCTCTAGTTCCAATGAATTTCCAGCCAGGACACCCTGCCAAGTATGCCACTGAAAGCACTGGAACCCAACATTAATAATTCTAGCACTGTATCACTGTCGTCCCACTGTTCATCGATTTGCTTGAGCAGGCACCAGTAACATCTCCATTGTGAGACTTGTTGTTACTGTTTTTGGCATATTGAATATGCCACGGGTACTTGTCAGGCTCTGCCATGCAGGCAGGATACTCTCAGTAGCCTGCCGGGCTCTCTAAGAGGGATGGAGGAATCGAACCCGGGTCGGCCTCATGCAAGGCAGATGCCCTACCCACTGTGCTATCGCTCCACCTCTGCTGTAATAATTCTAAACAGTCACTTAATTGAACCTTTCTCCCCAACAACAATGTTACTCGTGCTGATGTAAGAGGCAACATATGAAGACGTTTGTGGGATCTTAGAAAACAACCAAAAGGAAGATTGATATTTAGAAAATAAATGAGGAGCTTTATTTCACGTGTGCTGGAAAACAGACCTACATGATGGGCATGTCATGCAGACAGACCTGGCTTCCCATCTCGTCTCACTGTGTTGGGGATGCCCAGAGCTTCCTCGACGCTGTCAAGACGTCAGCCCTGTATGGAGAAGAGTCGGTTGTCCCCCCTCTACACCCCCCAGGGCTCCTCCTGAGTCCAGGAGCTTGGCTTCCTGCGGGTCCTGCCCTCCCAGAGGTCACTGCCCAGGACGGTCCCCAGCGCCCCCTCACACAGGACAGCACCCGCAGGATGCTAAGGAGGAGATGACCTCCTCCGAGTTTCCTGAACGAGATCTCCGCGGGGTCCACCTGGGAAGATCGAGGAGCGCGGCTGTCCTCCTGAAGCCATGAGGCTGGTTCTGCAGAGCCGGGTCCTACCTGCGCACTTCCTTCTGGTGTCCCCCGGAACAGACCCCACGTCCGAGACAACACCTGTCCCTGCTCCAGACGGCTCTTCCTTCCCGGCTCCTCACACGGCATCTGCTTGCTGTGCCTGCCAACTGTAGCTACGAGAAAGCGCCCGGTTTCAGTGAGCAAATATTGCAGAAGGGGAAACTCTGTTTGGTTTGGACTCTAACTTCCTATTTTTATCACGTCTGTGCTTGAGCTAAGATCTATGAAAAACAATCCCAGGTTGTTGATGTTCTCAACAAAAGGAAAAAGGCTCCTGTTATTCCTTGCAAACCTTCCTCCTCCCCCCGCCCTGGATTTTAACTCAAAGTCCTGCTGTCACCAAGTGCCACGCGAGCAACCTCCTGTGCCCAGAAACTGCTCCTCTCCAGCCTTGACGGGATGGAGCGCGGTGGCCTCCAGCAGGGCAGGAAACTTGCGGCCTGCCTGAGGCCTGGAGACGCCCAGGCAGAGGGAAACCCTCCAGCAAAGGACAGGTGCCCCCGATGGTCAGACCGAAGTGGGGCAGCGGGGGAGCGAGGAAGGCAGAGAGGGGCGGAGTGACTGACCCAGGAGACAAGACCCCCTTCAGGAATCAGGCTAGGAACCGCCGCTGAGTGCAGGGGCAGTGCGGAGCGCAGAAAAACGCCCTATGCGCGCACTCCTCTCCTCTCCTCTCCTCTCCTTCCCACTCGCTGCAACCACAAGTGTTGCAACCTCTCCAGATGAACTTGACTCACTGCGCTTGTTCGTCTTCACCGTTAATTAGCGCCCAGAGCAGACCCCTCCCACGCCCCCGCGCCCAGCCCCGCGCCCCGCCGCCCCCAGGACCTCCCCTGGCTGCTCATCATTCAGAGATTCCTAAATTTCACCCTCTGAGTTGAGCAGCGCTTTTTCTTTTCTACTGGCAATAAGGAAAAACTAAATTAACTCGGAGGATTTCTTGATGGAAACAGTTTACAATCAAACGCCCTGCTGTTGACAAAATCATCCTAACTGTCACTTCACGCCTCTCTGCCAACTGCATAATTAGTGTCATTACCAGGAAGTCACGGAAATATAAATGAGCGTGGATTATAGCACACAAAATTGCATCAATATGAATATTTTATGGAGCCTAAGCAATGTGACAAGTCCTCCATGACGGGACATTGGCTCTTCTCTCCCAGGGATCTTCAGATCTCTCCACCCATGAAGTCGCTCAACTCAGGATATCGTTTTAGGGGCTGGAGCAATAGCACAGCAGGTAAGGCGCTTGCCTTGCACACAGCCGACCCGGGTTCAATCCCTAGCAACCCATATGATTTCCTCAACAAGCCCAGCAGTGATCCCTGAGCACAGAGCAGGAGTAAGCCCTGAGCATATTTGGACATGACACCCCCCACACCCCCACCTCCATGAAAGGAGAAGGAAGATCTCTATTTTTAAAATTTTTTTAAAAATATTTTGCTTTTGGGGTCACACCCAGCGATGCTCAGGAGTTACTCTTTTTTTTTTAACATTTATATAATTATTATTTTTTTACCTTTTATTTATTTATTTATTTATATTTTTTAAATTTTATCACCATGTGGAAAGTTACAGAGTTCTCAGGTTTATGTCTCAGTTATACCGTATTCAAACACCATCCCTTCACCAGTGCCCATATTCCACCACCAAAATCCCCGGTATACCCCCCGCCCCCCACCACAACTGTATAACTGATGAATTTCATTTCATTTTCTCTTCACCTTGATTACGTTCAGTATTTCAACACAAAAGTCACTATTGTTGTGGGAGTTATACCCCCAAACGAGATAACCTTAATAAGGAAGCATTTGATAATTAGTTTTCCATTAAAGGATTGTATGTTTTCAGGTTTTAGAAAAGGTCGGGACCACTTGGAGTTTGGGCTGGTGCCGCCCCACTCCAGTGCCCCCCCACCGCGGCTCGGATGTGTCCCAGTCCTGAATCCTGGAGCCGTGTTAGTTGCTGCTCAGTGTCGCCAGGGCTCCATCTGGAGAAGGTGTGCTGGCGGCACCTCCTCCTTTCGGCTCCCTGGTGTTGTTGGCCCCAATTCGGGTCCGGAGCATTTTCCGGGCCGCGTTGCTCACCAGAATGCCTGCCGCTTCTCTGTTGATTGTGGAAAGATGGCGCCGAGGGTGGGTAGAGGGCGTGACTTCCAGCGGCCGGGATCACTTGGAGTTTTGGGCTGGCGCCGCCCCACTCCAGTGCCCCCCCCCCCCCCGAGGCTCGGATGTGTCCCAGTCCGAATCCTGGAGCCGTGTTAGTTGCTGCTCAGTGTCGCCAGGGCTTCAGGAGTTACTCTTGGCTCTGCACCTGACAGTGCTTGGGGGACCATATGAGATGCCGGGGATTGAACCCGAATTGACTGCATACAAGGCAAACACCCTCCCCGCTGTTCTGTCGCTCCTGCCCCTAAGATCTCTTTAGAGAGGTGTTCTTGAGTGGGTGTTCCTGGAAGCACAGGCTGAGGAGTATCCTGTTTTATAGCACCTGACTTTAGAACATACAAAATAGCACCTCGTTATGGCTGGGACATGCAACTTTGTTTCTGTTTTCCTAAAGAGAAAGTTGATAGCGAAATTAATCTAATTGTATAGTATTTTTAATTCTGGATCAGACTTGTTTGAAAACTTTGGCAAACATATCATCCCTGGCCAGTCTCCATGCAGAAATGACCAGCCCTTCCCACGCCAGGAACGATGGACTGTCTGTCTTTCCTCTCACCCAAGGCCAGCCCCAAACACGTTGGTGTCTCCATTGAACCTCCTGATCCTGGGGCCCAGAAAGCACAGACTTGGGTCTTTTTAGATTCTATAAGATCTTAAGCTGTTCCAGAAAGTATAGGATAAATTGGTATGATTTAAACACATTGAGTCCAGATTAGGAGAGATTATATAAGTGATTGTCAGAGATGGTAAGTATTCTCATAATTATTATTTGAGTAACTTCATCAACAGTTTGAGGAGAGAAATTTTTGTTAGAAAATAGTTTGGAGTCATCCATGCATGGAGGCAGAGCTTGGGGAAATAAAAGACCCAAGACACAGAGGAAAACCGAATGAAAAAGCTGAAGAACACCTTTTCTTAAGAGACAAGACAGAGAGAAATCTATACCAGAGACTAAATACATAGCCAAGAGGAAAGCCAGCCAAAATTCATAGCGATGAGAGCTGACAGAATATTTCAAGACAGTGAGTGTAATCCTAGACGCCAAATGCTGCTGAGAGATAGAACTAGAAGGAATGGTGGATGTTGGTCATTACGAAGTGCTCTTGGAGATGGATGGAACGATTCTAGCGGGAGAGTGAGGACAGAGATCATCAGCCTTGGGCTTGTTTGGAGAGAATGAAGGTGAGGAAGGCAGGGAAACAAGTTCCTCAAGATGCTTGACTTAAAGAAATGGGGTCGTAGGGTATTACAAAAAAAAAAAAAGGGGGGGGAAAGAAAATGTTTATTGAAGAAGCTAGAAGCCTGGTGTGAATTTAGCCGAGGCATCCTTACAGAGCCAGGCTGTCTCCCTCAGAGAAATTAGGGGGATCAGCTTTGGATGCAGAGCTAAGACACTCTCCCTGGTGAGAGAGGGAGGGAGCGAGGAAAAGACGCGGGCTCTAGCTCCTGAGTTCCTTCTTTGGGTTGATAAAGAGAAACAGAAGAGCTGCCATTTGCCAGATTTTATTGTTCTACTAAGTCGGAGAGGGGGCTAGGGAGTGTTTCCTACTGCAAGCTGAGTCGTTCTAGCACTAATCACCCCGCCACCACCATTTCGATACAATGAACCCCCCGTTCTCAGGTGGTACCCTCTCTGCTCGGTCTGAATTTCCAAGCCTGCAATCCAGTTCTTGAGGGACTTTAAAAAGGGGCCACACATGTATGGGATGCTCAAATATTCTGGAAGTGCTCATCTAAGAGGCACAGGAAAGTCATCCTCAAATCCTTTCTTACTCCTCTACCAATCTCTCTGGCTTCTTTGGGACAGGACAGGAGTGCTCCCAAGTGGTGCTCAGGGAAGCTGGGGGCCCCTCCCAGTGATTCTGGCCACTAGGGACAGAGGGTTGAATGCTGGGGTCCAAGAATGGAGTGCTGCTGGAGTCCTGTGATACCGGGGGGTGCCAGGGACACCCCCAGGGTCACCCCCAGGGTCACCTGGCAGTACTTGAGACCTACCCTGTGAGGCTGGGGGCCATGGCAGGACCCACTTCAGATCAGACCTCTGCAAGGCGCACCCTGAACCGCTCTATGTTTCACTGGCTGCCCTGATGCTGTTTAAAATGTGGGTTGTGGCCCAATGCGGCTACAGAACTGAATGTCTTTCTAAACCATTTTTATTGAAGTACCAGAATTTATAATACTATTAATTGTACTTCTCGTGATACATCATTCCAGCACCATACTCATCAACAGAAAGCTGCTGCTTTTCTCCACTAAAGTCCCAAGGACTTCCCCCACCTACCCGCCCCCTCCCCACCATGTAAGCTCAGATCTAGAGACAAAAGCTCCAGTTCCAACGACTGTGGCCATTTGCTGTGCCCTTATTCTATGCCTTTATATCCCACACATGAGAGAGATTTTTAAAAAATTAATGAAGCTGGAAATACCTACATACACATAGATGATTAAAGCTAAACTCAAAATCAACAAATTTGTGAATCAATGATAAGTTGAACAAAAGTTTTTTCAAAATTCTATATTTCTCTTTAGGCATATAAACGTAAAGAATTAAGTGTAAATAATTATTTGCTAGTACATTTTAAAATTAGCATGAAATATATAAATCCTACAAATACAGTTTAACAAGAGTGAGGAAAGAATTAAGAACATTTAAATTCTAAATAGGCATATAAAAGTGTGCTTTATCCTGAAATGGGTAAATAGTTAGGCTTTATGTTAGAAAATATTATATTATAAATAATGTTGAAAGATTCACATTAATAAATGAAAGGTAATAAGTAAAATATCTATAAATGAAAAAAATTAACAGACTTACAGTTTTGTCATACATAAATTTTCTTATAATTTGTTATCAGTAGATGTTTCATTTATATACCTATTTTATAGACTTACATAACCTGGGGGTTGTGTAAAAATTTATCAGACAAAAAGAGGTCACCAGTGGAAAAGGTTTCAGAAGCTCCTCTCTAGAATGTCTCAACTGTCAAACATGAAAAATGGTCTTTCTTTGCAGCCTGTGACCATTTTCCTTACTTCCATCCCATTCCTGCTCTCTGTTCTGAAATTACAAGTTTTTTTTGAAGTAAGCTAGATTTTATTTGGAGGTTTTTAGGAAGGGGGGGAGAGAAAGAGTGGGAGAGAGAGGAGAGAGTGGAGAGTAACACACTCAAGAGAAAACTAGGGCTTCTCCGAGGGCGGAGAGGGACCCACACCCATTAGACAGAAAAGTGCACATCTCAAGAGGGGAGATTCGGGTGACACATGTGCTCAGGTGACTCATGTTTTCTTCGGCCACATGGGCACAAGCAGCACATAGGATCGGGCAGCATGTGCAGCAACAATTATAATTGTTGGGTGAAATTTTTGTCCCCTCCTATTTCTTAGACTCCTACCCCTCCGCCATTATTTAGATTTAAAAGTTTGCATCACACAAGATGCGGGAACAAGTCAGGGAAGGATGGACAGGGAAGCCAAGGGGGTGGACGAGGAGAAAGTTCTCCCCCAGTGGAGCTGATCCGCAGTCTGGTAATCAGTAGGAAAGAAGCACTCCTGATGCTGTGGGGTGTTGGTGACAGACAGTGTCCCAGGGGGCCATCACCAATGCAGTTTCCAGCTGCTGGGAGACAAGGAAGGGCCAGAGAGTACAGTGGGCAGTGATTGCCTTGCGTGCAGCTGACCGGGCCTCAGTCCCAAGCACCCTCTGCCATGAGTGACCCTGTCCACAGAGCCAGAAGGCTGAGCACCACCAGCTGGGGCCCCTCCTCCCCCAAAAGACAAGGATTAAATTGCTAAAAGAGTGATTGATAACTGAAAACTTAATCATGGCCCAGTGCTGGGCTGACACTGAACAACATTTGAATTATTGATCGTGGGCATCAGAGGCATAGCTTCGGCATTAAACCACTCGGTGCAGAAAGACTCCGACAGACAGTTGACTGAGGAACTCCTGGGAGACTCAAGGTCAGGAGGAGTCAGTCCAAGACCCCGTCCTGGGCTAATAAAGCAGAATCCATCCACGGGGAAGCCAGGAGATGCTCTGGGCTCCCCCTTCCATCCG
Source organism: Sorex araneus (assembly GCF_027595985.1). Taxonomy (NCBI): domain Eukaryota; kingdom Metazoa; phylum Chordata; class Mammalia; order Eulipotyphla; family Soricidae; genus Sorex; species Sorex araneus. Next base: position 102,088,852 of record NC_073302.1, read on the forward strand.
CTGAAGGGATGTCTGTCAACACACGAGAGAAACCTGGGACTTCCTCCCCTGCCCCACAGGTCAAGTCAGAACAGTTGCCTCAGGTGCAAGGCACAAACGTGCATGCTTGGTGGCTCGACGCAAGCAGAGTTGTGCAAGATAACCAGTGAGTCGGTTGGTCCCATAGAGCCTGTCAGCCGTCCAGAGAGCTTCGGCCTCATGGTTCCTCCAGAGCTGCCTCGTCCAGTGAGGACAGTCTGAGGCCTTCTGGGCTGGAAATCTCCCTGGACCTTTTCTTTTCTTTTTTAATTGAATCACCATGAGATGCAGTGACAGCTTTCGTGTTTGATTCCACACAATGATAGAAGACCCCTCCCTCCACCAGTGCACATTCTCCACCACCAATGTCCCCGGTATCCCTCCCTCCCCCACCCAACCCTCCCCCTGCCTCTGTGGTAGACAATTTCCCTCCTACTCTCTCTCCTTCTGGGCATTATGGTTTGCAATACAGACACTGAGAGGCCATCACCCTTGGTCCTTTATCTACTTCTAGCACACATCTCCCGTCCCTGGACCTTTCCTAAGCTCTCACTGCATCCCAGCCTGCTCTGGGTCCTAGGAAGCTGCCCTGTGTGCTCTTCTCTGGATTCTCACTGGATTTGGCTGAGGGTGTGAGCTGGTAGGAGACAGAAGCAAAGAAGCAGAGGATGGGGGGCTCTCCCTGGACTGGGTGGGTTCACAGTGGCCTGCTGCACTGTCTCCTCTCTTTCTCCTTCATTTTTTTGGCCTTTGCCATCTCAGGTGTGGTAAAATCCCCCCACGGATTCTACATCTCTTGTAACTTTGGCAAAACTCAGCCCACACCTTTGCAAACCTGAAGTCTAGCTCTCCAGCCAATTTTTTTCCCATCACCCAGATTTTAAATGCTTTGGTTCAGAAAGGTCCCCACATCACTTACTTTCACTTGAAATCATGAACCAGAACCACTCACGTACTCTGCTTTACTGTGAGGGGAAGGGGTGCTCGGTCCTTTCCTTGCCAAAGAGAAAGGAGAACCGGAGAAGGGGGCCGGGGAGACCAGAAGTGCCTGTCCGAGGCCCGGCAACAGCTGCAATGTGATTTGCATGAATACTTAGAGAGAAAAAATGATCGCTTGGCCTCTTTCATCACGACAAATAGCACCAAACCTGTCACAGATTTTGTGTAGAACTGCAGAGAGCCTGAACACCTCCAGGAGCAGCGACCAAATGTCAAATGACTGAATTAACCCCCAAGCTGGCCATTAGACTGAGGTGGCTGGTTCCTCTCAGGTTAGAAAGCCACTCACTTTTGAGAAGAATAAGCAGAGTCACTCACAGACTCCCTGCAATATTGATTGGTGGATCCTCACATACAAAATGTGGCAGACTGCCTTTCAAAGAACTATTATCCAAATGTCATAGGAGGGAAAGAAATGCTATTCTTTCATTAGCTCACCTCGTCTGCTGATTGATTAGCATGCCCCGGCAGCGGTAGGCATAACATCCAATATGAGTCAGAAAGTGCTGAGAGCACGCAGGATGAGAAGAGTAATACTGGCCCTGCGGTCCCAGTCGAACCTGCCCCAGGAGCTGGCTGCACGTCCTTGGCCAGCTCGTCTGGTCTGATTTCTCATCTGTCCATCCAAGCAACTAGATGGAGGGATGTTTGACCTGTAAGGAACGGGCAAACAGATGAGAGCTGTTGAGGCTGCACGGACTCTGCAGCATATTAGAGTGGGTGATTGTTTTTTTTATGAAGAAGGACTCACCATTTTTATAGTAGGAGCAAAACAGGTCTTACCCTTCCCCTCAGGAGAAAGGTTAGAAGTGCTGGGTTGGGTTACAGCCGAGCTGTGTGGCGGCTCTTCACCCCTTCTGGGGTGCCTTTGCCAGGGAGGAGACTTTGAGTTTGTGTTGGCCAGACCCCTCTGCCCTCCCCGGCATCCTCTGCTTCCTCACCAGCTGCATCCCCCTACTGGAGACCAGAGATTACTCCCACTTCCCACGTATCTTGCAGATACAATACTGGACAAACCTATTTCCATAAACCTATAAAGTTGAGCCCAGTGACAAGTGGTGCCAGCGATGCAAATGTGCTGCTGTGAGTTTGGTCCCTGGTACCATGCATGCACCGAGCGTGTTCTCCGAAGCCCTGCTGTGTGCCATCCCTGGTTCTGCAACACGCTATGACCTCGGGAGCCCAAGGAGGTGTGTGGTATGTGTGAGCAGCTATAGATGTGTGAGCACCAGGTCAGGTGGGTGACAGGAGCCATCACTCTCAGGAGCACTGTTGTGAGCTTAATGAGCACTGCAATTGGGAGATGCGTGAGCACCCCAAGAAGGAAAACGTGTTCCCAGTGAGCATGAGCGTGACCACCAACACTAAAGTGTCTCAAGCCAGAGCAATAGCCTAGCAGGTAAGGTGCTTGCCTGGCACACTGCCAGCCTGGATTTGATCACCAGCATCTCCGATAGTCCCCTGAGTGATCCCTGAGCACAGAGCCAGGAGTAAGTCCTGAACACTCCTGGGTGTGACCCCAAACCAAGGCAAAACAAAGTAACTCAAGTGTCAATCCTGAGTCTGGAATGTGGTTCAGTGGTAGAATGCAGACGTGGCACGTGGAAGACCCTGGGTTCATTCCCTGGCACAGCAAGAAAAAAATTCCTGGCATGGGGCTGGAGCTATAGCACAGCGGGTAGAGCATTTGCCTTGCACGTAGCCAACCCGGGTTCAATTCCTTTGACCCTCTCGGAGAGCCCGGCAAGCTACCGAGAGTATCTCGCCCACATGGCAGAGCCTGGCAAGCTCCCCGTGGCGTATTCGATATGTCAAAAACAGTAACAGCAAGTCTCACAATGGAGACGTTACTGGTGCCCGCTCGAGCAAATCGATGAGCAACGGGATGACATTGATACAGTGATAGTAGATCCTCTGGCACTAGAAGAAAAGGAAATAAAGGAAGGGCCCAGTCCCCAGCAAGCACATGTGTGAACACACAACCATGTTTGTGAGCTCTGGCAAGCACCACCACCACAGATGTGAGCCCACAGCAAGCAAGTCTGCAGCTACGTAACACCAGCCAAAGCAAAGGGAGGGACGGAGAGCCAGTAAAGTCTCTTACTGTGGAGACCTGCGCATAGCCACCTTAACTCGGGTGAATAAGTAGGAATCTACTTCTTAGTTTTCCTAAGTTTGGGGAACTGTGTCAGTTCTGGGCGTTCATAGACGCGTTTGTCATCAATAGTGTTTGCTTCCCTTTTTCATCATTTACTCAATGACTCTTCGGTTCTGCATTTCCTGTTTCCATCCTAATCCCAGGATCTTCGTATAGAACAAGACACAATCGTTTCCTTTACATGAAGTGCGGGGACACTTTTTGTTTCATTTCTTTATTTATTGTTAATTTCATTTTTATAAAGTAGTTCACAATATTTGATTACATTTAATATTTGAAGACCAGTCCCACCACCACGACACCTTCCCACCACCATATTTTGGATGTTTCCATCACAAACCCGAACCCCTGCCCCAAATCAGAACCGAAACAATTTTTATTTTGTAAATTATGTTTGTTATGAATAAACCATTTAAAATGCTCTAAAAAAGTGTTTCCTTAGAAGAAAGTGTGTGAAGATTGTTTGTATTTCACCCAGGGACCAATAAGCCCTTCTAAAAGAGATTACTAATATGTTGTTAAAGGTTGAGGCTTGTGTACATATACATATATGTGCACATATATGTGTGTGTGCAAAAGTATATTTCCCTCTAAGGTTGGTTGCCTTCTACTTTAGACCAGGAGGGCACATTTTGAACTCAACTACTGAACTTTGAGCCTGGAACTCAAAACAGCACTTTAAATAATTAGCAATTGTTTTGCACAAACTTTGTCCAAAGAACAAACTTTAAAATGGCTCAGAGCAACTTTTAATGGACCAATTTTCTAATGTGAAAGTCCTCAGGCACCTGGTCTGCCAGCTCTCGGCTTCACTGTCCAGTTACTTTAATTAACCATAGGTTCCGTTTTAGTTCTGTTCTAATTGGGTCCTTGACTAATTGTGCATTAAATACTTGGCAGTACACTTCAGACAATCTTACAAAGTCTTCATTTCCCACAACTTCCATCTGCCCGTGGAAACCAATCTGGGGAACCAATCTGAGAATGTTAGAATATTGCAGTTGGTAGTTTCTCATGGAAACAAAGGACAAAGGGAAGAGATTTTAAATGACTCAAAAGCATGATCAATACCCAAACATCAGAGATAACAAGTTCTTCTAAAGCAGTGCTTGTGGTCTGGGGATGGCTCACAGGACTGGGGTGCGTGCTTTGCACAAGGGAACCCTGGTTTCCTCATAGCCCTCTGAGTGTTATTATCAGGTTTGGCTCCCCAAAATAAAGAACAGAAAAGATGGGGCTGCCATTTTGGGGTGTCTTTGTTTGTCTTGAAGTGCTGGGGGTCGAACCCAGGGCCTCACACAAGCGAGGCAAGTGCCCTACTGCTGAATGATTTCCCTGGCACGTGCCATCCTTTGGACAGGGGGGTGGCCCTATTTGGACAGGGGAGTTGTTCGTGCTAAAGAAACAGTTGGAGCTGGAGGCTGAAGCCCCAGGGAAATTGTTAGTTTAGCTGATCGTTTTAAATCTTTCCTGCCCAAAAGGGCATCCAGTCAAAACAGAGAAAGGGATGGCCGAGAGTGGGGGACAGCGGCAGATGGAAGAAAGCCCCCGCCAGGCATCTCTTTCTTTGCCCCCTCAGCTGTGCCCGGACAAACGGCAGGACACCGGGAGCTGAACTCACCCAGGAGTGTGCAGCCAAGGCCGGAAACTACGCAATGCCAAAGGGGAGGAGCCTGTGGGGTATGGGCTGAGAGAGGCCCAGCGACAGGCTCAGAGCAGCAGGCCCCAGCAAAGGGGCCACAAGTGACGGGACTCCAGCTGCAGACTGCAGATCACAGCCTGGGGCTGGGCAGAGAGGACAGGGTGGACAGTGAGGAGGGCCTGGGCCAGCCACTTCAACTGTGCAATGAACTCTGACTTCTGACGCACCCCAGTTTGATGTACAGATCTTCTTGATAATTTTACAAGAGCCCACGAGCTCAGGAACAAACCCTTTATTATGCTTAAGCTAGGAGTGCTGAGGATTAGACCTTCTGGACATAAGTCTATATTCCCAAATTTTTATAGGATTGTAAATAATAATAAATCATAAGAGCTGCACTCCCAACTTTTTAGGATATTGTAAACCAATAATCACTAAATTTTGTTTTACAAATTATTTACCTAATGTTCATCTGATAAGGGGCTAATTACTTCATTACTGCATCCCGTTGCTCATCGATTTGTTCGAGCAGGCACCAGTAACGTCTCTCATTGAGAGACTTATTGTTACTGTTTTTGGCATATCCAATACACATGGGTACCTTGCCAGGCTCTGCCGCGAGGGCTCAATACTCTCGGTAGCTTGCCAGGCTCTCCGAGAGGGGCCGAGGAATCGAATTTGGGTCTGCCACATGAAAGGCAAACGCCCAACCGCTGTGCTATCGCTCCAGTCAAGATATATACAACATTGGTAGAAGTTTACAAGAAAAAAAATGCAACCCCATCAAAAGAATAGAGATATGAACAGAAGTTTCCTCAAATAAGAAATGCAAATGGCCAAAAGACATTAAAAAATGCTCTACATCACTAATTATAAGGGAGATGCAAATCAGAATGAGATATCATCTCACACCAGAGAGACTGGCACATATTAAAAAAAAAAAACAACAGTGCTGGTGGGGATGCAGGGAGAATGGAACTCTCAGTCACTGCTGGTGGGAATGCCAGTTCTGGAAAACAACATGGACATTCCTCAAAAATACTAGAAATGAAGCTTCCATATAACCCAGCAATACCACTCCTGGGAATATACCCTAGTGGCCCCAAAATGCAATGCATGAAAGTCTTCTGCACTTCCATGTTCATTGCAGCACTATTCACAATAGCCAGAATCTAGAAATAACCCAAGTGCCCAAGAAAAGATGAGTGAATAAGGAAATTATAGTACATCTGTACAAGGAGGTACTACGCAACCACTAGTAAAACTGAAGTCAAGAAGTTTGCGATACATGAATGGCTGTGAAGAGTATCATGCCAAGGGCAACAAGTCAGAGAGAGACGGACAGACATAAAATAATTGCACTTGCTTGCAAAGTATAAAAATATGAGAATAACACCCAAAGATCACAGAAATGGGGGTCAGGAAGACCGGTCCATGGTAAGAAGCTTGCCACAAAGGAGGAGTGAGAGGGCAGTTAGGACAGAGAAGGGACCTCTATGACAATGATAGTTGGAGATGTTCACTCTGGACAAAACCTGAATAATGAGAAAGGCGAGGTGTCATGTATGAGATCCTTTCAGTAATGGTATTATGAACTACATTGTTTAGAAGGAAAATAAGAGAGAGGGAAAGAAAGAAGTAAAGTGTTTGCCATTGAGGCAGGCTGTGGGGGCCAGGTGGGGGTCAGGGGAGGAAAACTGGAGACATTGGTGATGGGAAATGTACACTGGTGAAGGAACGGGTGTTGGAACATTGTATGACTGAAACTCAACCACGAACAACTTTGCAACTGTATATCTCATGGTGACTCAATAAAAAAAAAACACTAAAGTATACTTTTAAATTTATTTATTTATTATTATTATTTTGCTTTTTGGGTCACACCGGGCGATGCACAGTGGTTATTTCTGACTTTGCACTCAGGAATTACTTCTCGTAGAGCTCAGGGGACCACATGGGATGCTGGGAATCGAACCTGGGTCGGCCGCGTGCAAGGCAAATGCCCTACCCGGTGTGCTATTGTTTCCAGCCCCTAAACTATACTTTTTCAAAAGGATAATTTTAAATTCACAAAATTATGACTGTTGTACAATTTTTTATTTTATTTATTTATTCATTCATTTTTGCTTTTTGGGTCATACCCGGCAATGCACAGGGGTTACTCCTGGCTCTGCACTCAGGAATTACTCCTGGCGGTGCTCAGGGGACCATAGGGGATGCTGGGAATCGAACCCGGGTCAGCCGTGTTCAAGGCAAACGCCCTACCTGCTCCATCCCCTAAAGTATACTTTTTCAAAAGGGTAATTTTAAATTCACAAAATTATGACTTGTTCATTTTTTTAATGTATATATCTAATAGGCCCAAAGAACATTTCAAAGAACAGAGCCACCTACAACTTGAAAGGCTGTGAAAGGAATTCTTGAACAGACACAAAATGCCATCCCTGGAGTGATGTTTGCATCTTCTGTTAGGTAGGAATGAATGCAGCATTACCCAGCAAAAATGCATTTGCATTTCTATAGCCAAGAAGCCTTTGCACTTCTGCCCTTTTCTACAATTTACAAAGCTACAAGATAGCCTAGTCAAAGGCAATCACAGGTGACGTCGCCTAGTTTGAAGATATGTCGGAAAACCCCAGGCATCCAATTTAGAACTTTGCCCTCAGTTTTTTGTTCATTCCAATGTCTTTCAAATTTTTCCCCAACTAGCTTTCCCTGGGACCATAAACACCACCTCCTAACTGTAGGATTGCACACAAAAATGTGGCCTCTTTGATTTGGGTGCTTGATTCTGCAGGTGCTATAAGAATAACGAGTAAGCACGCATTTGTTGTTTCAGTGGTGACGCCTGTGGTGTCATAAGACACTAGTAAGGCTACCACATTCACTTCCATCTGGAAATTCTCTAAGAAGATTGAATTTTAATTTTTAAAGCTTCCATTGTTTGCTTTCCAGAAACCAGGAAACCAACTGCAAGGAGCTCGCTATGCCAGATCTCACTGTGGTACCTGTAAAGTTGGGTGTACTAGAAATGGCCCATTTTCAAGACAAGCGTTTAACCCTCAAAGAAGAATGACAGGCAGTATGCCTACATAATGACTCACCCATTAACTCAGTGAACAAACAGGGTATTAGGCCCTACCAGGAACAGTGTAGAAACTATCTACGGGTAAAAGCTATTACCCAAGGGCACAAAGGTGGGGGGGGCGGAGGGGAGACAATCAAACCCACTTCAAAAAGCCAATCAATCCCAAGCGGTGCCTGCATTCAAAAGATCCAATAAAACTTAGGGGACTATCCTGGAGTGTAGCACAGCCTGTAATATTCAGTCAATGAGGAACAGGAGTAATTAGTAATTAGTACTAATTTGCAATGACTGTTCTGACCACTTTGGGTGGTCACCCAGTCCAGATCTTGTCAACAGAAGATATTGCAAGACATAATCAGTCCTAATAAAGTCTGACTTTTGCTGGCCCTCCAGACTCTGACAGACGGGACTTCTTAGACAGGTGGGAGATTTTTCCCAAATACCCTCCTTCTGCAGATTGTTCAAATTTGCCGCATATCTTGGACTTCAAATCTGCTCATTTTCTTGGACCTCTCCATCTCTAATGCCAGGACCTTAAACCAGGTTTACCTCCAAACATATTTTTTAATAATAATGATGAAAAAATTATAGTTTACGTAAGGAGCGATAGCACAGCGGTTGGGCGTTCTCCTTTCACGCGGCAGACCCGAGTTCGATTCCTCCGCCCCTCTCGGAGAGCCTGGCAAGCTACCGAGAGTATCGAGCCCGCGCGGCAGAGCCTGGCAAGCTACCCATGCGTATTGGATATGCCAAAACCAGTAACAAGAAGTCTCTCAATGAGAGACGTTACTGGTGCCTGCTCGGACAAATCGATGAGCAACGGGATGACAGTGATACAGTGAATATGGTTATAAAAGCATTGATATTGATAATATTAATATAAAAAGTTATTATACCCACCCCTGTCACCACCAGGATGCTCATGACAACTGGGGACACTGGTGCTGAGAAATGAACACTGGTGGAGGGTTGGGTGTTGGGACACTGTATGGCTCAAACCCCATCATGAACCACATTGTAATGGGCTGTCTCACGGTGACTCAATAAAAGCACTTTGCAAAAGTTCTCATGACTCTTCTGCACTGCCTTCAGGTCACTCTAGTCCAATCTTCCTTCCCCCAAACCCTCTACCCTCTGTTGTTCATGCATTTTGTATCACTGTCATCCCGTTGTTCGTTGATTTACTCGAGTGAGCACCAGTAACGTCTCTATTACACTCAGCCCTGAGATTTTAGCAGCCTCTCCTTACTCGTCTTTCCCAATAGTTGGAGGCTCTTTCAGGGTCAGGGGAATGAGACCTATTGTCACTGTTTTTGGCATACTGAATATGCCATGGGTAGCTTGCCAGGCTCTGCTGTGTGGGTGGGATACTCTTGGTAGCTTGCTGGGCTCTCTGAGAGGTATGCATTTATCTGTTACTGTATTTGGGATATGAATACGCCACAGGGAGCTTGTCAGGCTTCCCGAGCAGGTAATAGACTCTCCGCAGCTTGTTAGGTTCTCCAAGAGAGAGAACTAGGCTATTAGATGTCACATTCTAATGGGGAAACACATCTCATCCCCTCCGAGGGGCCCTGGTGAAGACAGCCAGGCATGGGGGAAAGAGACTGTGTTGCTCTCTTCCGGGAGCTTGGTTTTATAGTCTCTGGATGTTGGCCGTTGATGGGATTACACGGGGGCAGTTTCTGGGTATGACTGCCTAGCTACTGGAAAATGGGGGATCTGGGTGGAAGAGGCCCAGTCCCGATCCAAGCAGCCTTGGAGATCTCGACCCTGGGTCCTGCACACCTGGGTTCCTCTGCTGGTTCTTTCATATGTGAGGCTTGTCCAAAGGTGATGCATTTTGTAATGCAAGCAAAACCAAAGATTAGTTATTATATGATATTCCATTTCCCTTATTTTGTCTCTTTATATTCCATAGATGAGAGGCCCCGACTGGTATTTGTTCTTCTCCCTCTGATTTATTCTACTTGGCCTGAGAGGCTTCAGTTCCATTCAGGTTGTAGCAAATTGCATGCCTTTATCTTTTCCTAGAGCTGCATAATATTCCATTGTGCCCATAAACACAACCACTTTATCCATTTCTCAGGAGTTGGGCTTTTGTGCTGTTTCCATATCCTTCAGATTGTACTGAATACTGCAATGAATTTGTTCAAATCTTTGTTGTCGCGCGCCGCTTAGACCAGCGAAGAAACACTCGACTCAGAGATCCTTCTTGCTGCGATTTATTTAGGAACCTTCCATTGAAGGGGGAAGAAACGGGAATGAGGGGGAACGAGGAGGAGGAAAGAGGGACGCACGAGGGGGAACTGACTAGCTAGGTGACCTCCCCCCTTATCTACCTCTCCCTGCTTGTTTGCCCTCAAGTGTCTGCAGCTGATAAACTAGCCATAACTTGTGAGCGTGACAAGACATCCTGATTCCCCATCAGGTGTTGTTCACAAAGCACGGTGCAACCAACAAGAAACAGGTGTTCATGAAGCACGGTCCCATGGAGGCTCTCCACACTTTGTAGTATATCTTTTCAAATGTTTTTGTGTTTTGGGAGTAGGTGTCAGGAAGTGGAACTTCTGGGTCATGTGGGAGTTATAGTTGTACTTTGTTGAGGGATCACCATACCGTTTTCCATAGAGGCTCAATCAAGTGACAATCCTATGTGCAGTGAATTAAGGTTCCCCTGTCGCCACAATCCTGTCAACGCTGGTGGTTTCTCATCTTTCCTATATGCATCCTCACTGGTGTAAGATAATATCTCATTGTTGTTTTCATTTGCGTTTCCCTGAAAATGAGTCATGACAAACACTTTTACTTTAAAATAGTGTGTCATTTTTAATTAATTAAAATTATTTTTAGGGCTGGGCCTCTAGTTTGGTAGTAGATTTGCCTATTGTGTGAGGCCCTGACTTCGATTCTCCGTAGAGTCAGTAAAAATTGTTTCCAAATATGATGCTTCCTGAATGGCATTGGCAATTCAGTTAAAAGGCAGAGAAATTTGCATTAAACCTATGTGGAAAATGATATCATCACGAAAAGTAAAGAAACTCAGTAAGAGACGTAAATTCTTGGGCAGGGTGGGTAGGTGCTTTGAGAGTCAAATATCACTGATTTTTAAAATATTTTCATAGCCCTGAGCTCAATCCCTGTCAGAGCACGATCTCTTTAGAACTGCCTGGCATAGCCCTGGTGCCCCCCAACATGCCGAGAGCCAAAAACAAAGCACCAAGTCGACTCTAGGGGGGAGAAACTCCAAATCAATAATAGTGAGTTTTTTGTTGAAATATTGAATGTAATCAAAGTAAAGTGAAAGTAAAGTGAAATTTACCAGTTACACGTGCGGGGTGGGGGGCTGGGGAGGTGGGGGGAAGGGGGGAGGTATATCGTGATTCTTGGTGGTGGAATATGTGCACTGGTGAAGGGATGGGTGTTCGAGCATTGTATAACTGAGACTTTAACCTGAAAGCTTTGTAACTTTCCACATGGTGATTCAATAAAAGAATAAATTAAATTAAATAAAATAAAACAAAGCAGCACAAAAATGTAAATGATTCAGAACACAGTCATTCACTATGAATTGTAAACAGCACTCATGGGACACCAAGTTAGCATGGATGTTTTCTTAGGAACAATAGTTTGTTCACATCTACATACAGTAAAACAATTTTTTGACCAATATGAGACAGATTTATAGTTAACTTTCTATAGAATTTTGTAATATCACAATCCTGTTGTGCCATGAGAAGATAAAAAGAAATAACAAATGGCCAATGGTAAGAGAGCCCAAGAGTTGACCCACGGAATTGAGTTTGCCAAGGGGATGGAGTGGGGAGATGGGAGGGAGCTTGAGACATTGTTGGAAGAGTGGGTATTGTGGTGATGCATGTGGAGATTGAACATTGTATGCCTGAAACTTATTAATAACATTATTATAATCACGGTGTCAAATAAAAATTAAAAGAAAAAAGTTTCAATAGCATCTACCTGTTGCCATGTTGGAAAGGAAGGGCATTTCAGGGACACACCTGGCATTACTGGGTACCTTGTTGTTGGATCTGAGATCAACAGCTTCTAGTTTGACCACCCTGGAAATCATGTCCAAGGGTACGGTGTGGCGGCGTGTAAAGGAATTCAGAAACCTGTGCTCGAGGCTTCGAAACGTCAGTAGGACCAACCACCTGCTCTTTCCCCTTCCATGGAGATCTAGGAGTAAAGGCAAACCGGCCAGCCTGTTCATTCTGGAAGGGTCTTTAGGCAAGCATCAGAGTGAAATGAAAATGACCTATTGATGACAAAGGCTCGGTGACTGTGTTTGGTTTATTGCTGCCATCTATAATCCCAGAATGCAGGAGGATAAACTCCCCATTGGACTCTGTATATAATTATTCCGTAAGAGTTGGATCAATGTGTCCCTGGAGAGTACAACAACCTCCAGAGTCTTCTCATAAGGCATATGCTTTCTGAAATATTTATACTCATAACATTGTTCCTCAATAGACACAGGAGAAGGTTAAACATCTCTTCAATTCAAAGGCTATTCCCATGTAGCTCTTGCAATAGCAATGAGCTAATTTAAGAGATATATAGCACATTAAACAAGCTTAATTATTTCCAGTGTTTCTCTTTTTATAAAATAGAAGATAAATCTTCGCTATTTCTCTGAGGCCTTTGGGAAATCTCAAAGATAATTTTAAATATAAAAGACATCCTGAAATTTTATTTCATTTTTTTCCCAGCTATAGAACACAATCGTAGTAGGACAAAAATCAAAAGAGTAGTCACAGGATTTTTGGGCCACTTGATTTTGATTGGATTATAGGTATCCAAGAATCAGTCTCATGGTGACCTATTTAATCAAAGTGACAAGAAAACATTTTTGAAATAAACATAAAAGGCAACACACTCACTGAAAAAAACTTAGCTCTTTCACAGGTGAGAGAATTTTGCTTTTTGGGTTTTTTCTAATACTAGGATATAATGACATCATCATAAAGCACTGGAAACTGCATGGCAGACACACAGGTTCTCTGATAGGCAGACAGACTTCACAGAAGGGAAAGAAAGTAAAGATATTTCATCTCACAAACCACAGCATTCATCAATAAACCAATGAAAGAGGCCCATCAGCATGGAGCCAACTTAGCTGAAATTTAACCTAGCATGTGTCTGACTTTCAAATTTGGTTACTATATATCAAGACAAAAAATTTATCTTTTAGGATTCATCTTTTTAATGTCTCTATTATACTCTGGCACAAGTGAACTCTTCAAGAACAAAACTCCTCTTTTTCCCTAGCAAAACAAAGATATATATGCACCTTCATGTCTCTGAATATTGTTGTAATTTTCAGAAGTCTCCTTCACCCCATATACTAATTATAACACCTCACCAAGGTGAAAACTTTCTATTTATCTGAGAAACCCAGACAGTATCTGATTGAGAGCGTCTGCCACTCTGCAGGATCTTAGCAAAATAGCATAACGTGATCATATCTGACACAGTTTATTCTAAAGCCAGATACGCTCTTTTCTACCTTATAGAAGGGCAAAAGGAAAGCTTACTAGTACAGAGAAGCTCGCAGATACAGTCTTACAGCACGCAGAAATATGATGCATAGATTATGCCTCAACTCCAAAATTTCAGAATTCCATTTTACTTAACAAATATCTAGGTATCCAAGAATTATTTTCAATTCACTGCAATTAAACCAGTATTAATTGGTTTTAAAATCACCTGAAGATCTTAGAAATTGTTTAAACTAGCAAACTACAAAATATAATTGTATATAAAAGGTTTATGAGAATAATGATTTAATTGGGTTCAGTACAAATTACCTTGAGTACTGTGCAAGAGAACACTGTGCAAGAGAATTATTAGAATATGTGATCATAACTTCTCTATAATTTGATAAAGTTCTTACTATTTTCTTCATAAATGAAAAAAATACACTAAGTAAAATAACAGACATGATTATACATTGTTAATGCTGACCAGAAATAAGTCAGATTTATATTGAAAATTATTATTTTTAAACAAATTCAATTTTTCAAAACTCTCATTTAATTATGTAAATTTGTATTTTAGAATATTTGTAACCCAGCAATTTGTATGAAAATAATTTTACACATAAATTATTGAAAACGTGATTTTGTGGCCCAGAGTTACAGGACAGTGGATAGAGCTCTTGCCTTGCTGGTAGCCAACCCAGGTGTGAGTCCTACTCCCACATACAGTCCCCCAAGCCTAGAGGAGTGATTCTGGAGCACAAAGCCAGGAGTAAACTCTGAGTACCATCGGGTGCAGCTCAAAAACAGACAAAAAAATTCAGTTTTGTTAGTTTAGAGGAGCTTTAGGAATTCTTGATTTATATATATATATATATATGTATATATATATATGTGTGTGTGTGTGTATTTATCTAAATAATCAATTGAGCTGCTTTAAGAGACATAGCAACCTAATTTATTAATAGCTCCGGAGATGGAAAAGTCCTCTAATACATTAAGAGGATAAAGTTTTCCTCAATTACATACACAGACACATGGGCGTGAAATAAACAGACAATTTACAGCTTCTATTTGACACCAATTGCAGGTCAGAGGTATATGTTATCACACAGAAACACTCTAGCCCACAACTCAAGAATATTCTCCTCCCAATAATTCTTTATTAACTAAAACTCAAGATAGACAAATAGATGAACAAACAAAGGTAATCTCAAAGATCAAGTTCTCTGTCACTGAACAAGGAATAGCTCATTATCCTGCATCTATAGAGATCAATATGCCATAGAAAATAGAAATCAATTTCCAGTCTTTTCTGCTGTCAATGAGTGATAAGCATTCAAGTGAACCAGAATCAAAACCAAAATTCAAAATCAGGGCAAAGGGAGAAAATCAAACAAACCGTCAGCAATGTTAACATTCTATAGTTAACTTGGACCTCTGTCAGAAAGCTAAGGAAAAAACATATGCAGATTAAGATAAACTAAGAAACGTGTTTTTCTGGCTAACCAACTTGCTTAATAAATCCTGACCTCTCACTAGGACCTTCAAATTAGTCAAGAATAATTTTCAAAAAATAAAGTCATGACTGCATACAAGTACAAAGTAGACGGCTGCAGGTTTTGTTTTCCTCATGAATTTCAGAGGAACTCTGATATTTCGGCAGCTATGTCTAGAAAGTTCTGCCATAATGATGCCATAACATCACTATGACCGCGTTACTTCACAGGACCTCCTTCCATTATGTCTACTGGAACGGTAGGTATTCAGGCTAAACCTATTATCTACATAAAAAGTCTTTCTGAGCAAAGGTTCATGGCATGGCATGCATAGAGGACAACATGAGGGCATAATCCGTGAGGAAAGAAAAGGCCTGTTGTGAGCTCAACCAGTGAGGAGATCAGGAACAACGCTCAAACCTGTCTCCCTCATCTTGTGTGCAGGAGTTGAGAGGGGAAGGATCAGCAGAGAAAGAGTTCATTGGTGAATTTTGTGAGTGCTGGATCTTCCTTGTCTTGGGGCCTCTCATCAGAATAAGCTCCGGGTGTCAGGACACTTACACCTGAACTGACCAACTTCACTGCCCACTCAAGAAGTCTAGAAAAGTCGCCCATAAAATACAGAGACAGAATGCATGTGCTCTTGGGGCCATTCCCAGTTTCAAGGCAATAGCTATAATGTTAATTTTTTTTTCTTTTGGGGTCACATCCGGCCATTCACAGGGGTTACTCCTGGCTCTGCACTCAGGAATTACCCCTGGCAGTGCTCAGGGGACCCTATGGGATGCTGGGAATCAAACCTGGGTCAGCCTCATGCAAGACAAACGGCCTACCCGCTATGCTATTGCTCCAGCCCCTATAATGTTGATTAAAGGTAAACAAGTCACTGCACTGTATTCATGTGTTTCATTGGGGGGTGGGCAGCAGTGATTATACAATTAATAAATTTCTGGTTCTTGGCTCATAGATGCCAAGTAAAAGTTGGGTGATTTTTAGGAACCTGCACTTTGTTTTTGTTTTTTGCTTTTTGGGTCACACTCAGCAATGCTCAGGGGTTACTCCTGGCTCTGCACTCAGGAATTACCCCTGGCGGTGCTTGGGGGACCATAAGGGATGTTGGGAATCAAACCTGGGTCAGCCGTATGCAAGGCAAACGCCCTACCCGCTGTGCTACCACTCCAGCCCCAGAATCTGCACTTTGGTTCATAGATTGATGTTGGAAAGCCATTAGTGCATGAATTCTTTTTTTATTCCCCGGGAGAAACTAAGTTGTGAATAAAAGGCAGTTGTTGAGGGGGCGTTATACAGGTCTCGAACTCTGGAAGGCCTGAAGGGGATCCCCGGCACCACACCCACACCCCCCAGGACCCCCACGTTTGGGCCCATGGCCCACAGCACCCTGAGCCTCAGCTATACTGCACCTCCAGGTCCAGGCACGGGGCATTGCTGGAGAGACCAAAATTATTAATTTACCGATGAATAATAGTAGCTGGATTTTTCTGGTAAATAGTGTGTTAGTCATTGCCTTCAAAACAAATGTCACTCACACTTGAGTTTGTGGGGAATGGTGCTGGAAAGAAACCAGGTTATTTCTAGTTCAGGAGTCACTGCTTATGTAATATGTAACATAATATGTAACATTATGAATATGTTGAATATGTAACATTATGCCTGACATAAGATTTTGATTATATGTTCAGCTTCATACATAGCAGCTGTGAATCAATGTGCAGCTCCCTTTACCCTCTACCCTGTTTTTGGTGGTCGGGAAGAGGCAATGTTGGGTCATACCCAGTTGAACTCAGGGCTCACTCATGACTCTACTGAGGGGTCACTTCTGGGGGTGCTCAAGGGATCGGAGATGGGATTAAACCTGGTCGGTCACCCACTAGACTATTTCTCCAGCCCCTTTCTAACCAGTCTTGGTGTCTTTGACATACTTATTCCTTATAAGTTGTTTTACTTTTTTTTTTTTTTTGCTTTTTGGGTCACACCTGGCGATGCACAGGGGTTACTCCTGGCTCTGCACTCAGGAATCACCCCTGGCCATGCTCAGGGGACCATATGGGATGCTGGGATTCGAACCCGGGTCGGCCGCGTGCAAGGCAAACGCCCTACCCGCTGTGCTATCGCTCCAGCCCCCTTATAAGTTGTTTTAAAAAAATTAATAAAAGGAGAAACTGGTGCTTTGAAAAAAGATATCATATCTAATAAAAAGATTAAAAAAATAAATAAAATAGAAAAAAAGATATCACTAAACTTGAGACACCTCTCACCAAGGTAAAGACACATTACCTTCACCCCCACCCTGCCTCTGTGGCAGGGCATTCCCATTTGCTCGCTCTCTCTTTTTGGGTGTTGTGGTTTGCTACAGAGGTATTAACTAGGCATCATGTTGGTGGTGGGAGGAATGCAGGGACCACTGGTGGTGGAGAATGGGCACTGGTGGAGGGATGGGCACTCGATCATCATATGACTGAAACATAAGCATGAAAACCTGTAGGTCTGTAACTTTGTCTCATGGTGATTACTAAATAATAATAAAAAAAGACACACTACCAACATCAAAAGTGAAAAAGGGGTCATCACAACTAAGCCCATGGACATGAAAAGATGAGCAAAAGAACAAATAATTTTAATAGTCACAAATTTGAGTAAAATTTGAGTATTTAGGATAAAAATGAGCCAACTCCTTAAAAACCTTTGTTTTAACATAGTTTATGCCCACATTTATGAAATATATAGGCATATATATGAAATATATATGCATACTTTGGTAGTACAGCACCCACTTGTATGGGTAAGGCCCCCGATCCCTGGCACCAAACACTAAACAAAATTAAGCAAGCAATTAGTAACCTTCTAAAACACAAAAGCAGCCGTCTTAGAGTCACTGCTGAATCCTACCAAAGAAGAAATCATGCCATGTTTCTACAAACTCTTGCAGAGGATAGAGAATAACAACCCCTTGGTGTGCTGTCACCAAGCCCAAAGGTTTAACCATTTACCTGCTACCAATGTCTCAGACATCACTGCAGTAAGACCAGGCAGAAATGTTGGGACCAGACCTGAAATGTGACTCAGACAATTTTCATCTTGGAAGCTCCCATTTCTAGCGCCCTTCCTAAAGAATGTCCCTGGATAGTTTTCCAGAACCCTGGAAACTAGCTCATGGTCCTCTGGAAGGGAGATGTGGTGAGAACTTGAATAAGTGGGGCTTTCATGCTAATGCATTTAGGCTATTTCCTGCGGGTCCCCAAGAAAGAACCCCCAACACCCACCATCATGTCTCCAAAGAACACCACAGAGCAGAACGTGGCTCCATCCACTGTATCTCCTGTGGGTCCTTTCTCCGTTCCCAACCTGGAAATGAGACACAAATACCTCATCGAAATGTCAGGGATGGGTTGTTTGCCTACCCAACACTCATTTCCTGGCTCCAACACAACCCCCCAGACAAAACACCCCTAAGAAGCAAAATAATCTATTCAAAATTTTTTTGCAGATGAAGACACACAACAATTTTCAATACCTTTTAGACCCCTAAAAACCCCTAAAACACCCCTAAGAAGCAAAATAATCTATTCAAGATTTGAATAGATTATTCAAAATAATCTATTTTTTTGCAGATGAGGACACACAACAATCTCTAATACCTTTTAGACCTTCCCCAAGAGTTGAAGGACTCCAAGATAAGATAGTTAAAATTATTAAAATTGGCTCTATCATCAGTGTCACAGGGGGAAATAGGGAGTTTTTCTGTATTTCAAACTAAAAGTACATCACTGCTAAAATATCATTTTTCCAAACACAGCAAAAATACCATCTGTGCATCCCTCAGGATCAAGTATCTTCTATATTTGCAACCCAGAGGGGCTGAGTTGTCTCCTGAAAACTTCAGTTTTTCCAAAACAGACTTCCCTATGAGAGGTTCAGTAGCCTGAATGTTTCCTTCTGTTCCTCATGTTGAAAGATGGCACAAAAGCTGCTAAGAAGCCTAAGCTTGTCACCTACTTGTTAGAATTCACAAAGCAGAGAGTGACAACTTTCACACCTGGTGGGAAAGAATCCCTTTCTTAAAACACCCTTCTGGCCTAGAGAAGGATTGACAACTTCCTTGTCTCTAAGAGAGATGGGATAGGAGCTTTGTCTAAACTGGAAAGAGAAAGAATTCATTTGGCAGAACTCCTATCAAAAAAAGAGAAAAAAAAGAAAAAAAATGCCCCTTTGCTCTTTTTCAGTGGAATTTTCTGCCACCCCATGCCAAGAGAACAAAAGTCAATGCTCCAGAGATTTCTTTTTTCATGACCAACTGAGAGGGAAAAAAAAAATATATATATATATATACATATATATATATATATGTATATTCTCAAAAACAGAAGGTAACTGCTGAAAGGCAAGCCTGCATTCACTTTTCTCTTTCTATTGAAGATAAAGTTGAACTCATTTTGCAAAGATTTCCTTTTGCAGGACTTAAAATTAATCAGCATAAACAACATCAAAAATGTTACCAAAAAGTAGGTGAGTTGTGACCCAGTCCTCACCCCTAAAAAAACCAAAAACCAAGAATATATGTGTGTGATAGCAGTCCGGGTGGCATTTGGTCTATGATTCCATGAACCACAGAGAAAACCTAGAAAACAGTCAGAAGTCAAAGTACAGAAACACACCAGAGGTGTACCAGCATCTGGAAATCTGTTTTGTTAGGGCTCATGTGGGGAAAGTGAGCTAAGGAGAGAACCAGAAAAACACAGGCGAGGAGGAAGAAGAGGAAAGTCCCTCAAACCCGCCCTCCCAGAAGGGGGTCTTTGGGCTGTGCTTAGGGAAGGGGGTGGGGCCCATTTTCAGGCAGTGGACCCACTGGGTGTTCTGGGCAATGAAGAAGCACAGTCCAGTTAGTAAGACAACAAGACAACGGGACACTAGAGGAATGTTTGCTGACACTCCAGAAGGGAAATAATGCAAGAAGCTAATTACTTCCCAATTTAGGGAGGATAAAAGAAGCGATTCAAAGAGCTGGAGGGAAAAATTGAAGTGACCCGCAAGGCCTCTGTCTCCACAGGGATGCTCTCCAAAAATAAATGGGAAGGTCAAGGGCTTAACAGGCAGCCGGAAGGAGGATTACAAGGGGGCTTTGGGAGCAGAGCAGGAAGAGCAAATCTAAAGCAGACGAAGTTAAGGTTTGAAAAATTAAATGCAACATTCATCATCATTTCTCCCCAATTCTGGGAAAGAGTATAAATCACTTACGCTTCAGAAATCCTCATAAAGGTCTATCAACACGGCAATCAATTTTCTGTGTCCCCAAGGACTTAACTTCTCATGGTTGTCATATCATCTTTTAGATTGAACTGCCCTGGTGGGAATGAAACTTTTAAAATAAAATAATTTCTGGTTTAGCATATTTGAGCTTCTCCTAATATCTTATAAAATATTAGCAAAATGTCATCTGCAAAAAAGAAACTTACATTTCCAACAAAACAAAAACTCAAGGCTTATGGTTTGGACCTAAGAAGAATTTTTGACAAGGAGAGGTAAAAAGGTAAATCTAAATTGGCATCAGGAGAGAGCCTTTGTAACTTGTCCCTTGGGCTGGAGCGATAGCACAGCGGTTAGGGCATTTGCCTTGCATGCAGCTGACCTGGGTTCGATTCCTCCATTCCTCTCGGAGAGCCCGGCAAGCTACCGAGAGTATCCCGCCTGCACTGCAGAGCCTGGCAAACTACCCATTCAATATGCCAAAAACAGTAACAAGTCTCACGATGGAGACATTACTGGTGCCTGCTCAAGCAAATTGATGAACAATGGGATGACAGTGCTACAACTTGTCCCTTACATATAGCACAAACACACAGCACACGTTGTATGCTCCCCAAAGAAGGGAGAGAAATACCTGCTCTCAACACCAAGAGGCATCTCACAAGGAAATAACTTTTCCCAATTGTATGGAATAAAAACACATGGCACAGGATCCAATAATCCCATTTTAAATGCCACATTTGAAGAAACTGCCAAAGGCTTCAAGATTGATGCAGAAAGTTGTTTATGGCACCTCTTACGATCAAATTAAGAAATTGGCAGCAACCTAAACAACCTTCAGCAAAGAAAATGTTAAATAAATCATGACTGAGCCAGGAGACTGAATTCTAAAAACTGTATGACCCCAATTATGTTAAAAATCACACACACACACACACACACACACACACACACACACACACGAGAAAAAAGCCTGGAAGTCAGTATATAAATGAGTTAACAGTAGTTGTCTCTGGGTGGCAGAAACACAACTTTAATCTTACTCTTGATACCATTAAATTTTTCTCTACAATGAGCACATGTAGCTTTTCTAATAAAAACGGTGCATGGTAATTCAAATGAAAAATTAAATGAAGTATCCATATTGGGGCTTAGATAACAACATTAAACTTTGACTATCATTTATTCTTGTACTAACAGGGATAAGATAACTCCTCTGTTTCTAAATCTCAGATAATAAGTTGTATGCTAGGTTGGGATGGGATTAAATGGAAAATATAATAAAAGAACCTATATTAATTGTCAACTATAATTCAACAAGTGGCTATGAGTAAATGCTAGACTAATCTGAGCACAGGCGATGAACATTATGAGTGAGCTTGATCAGAGAACAGCGTGTTTTGGGTCAATTGTACAATCACAACATCTCCGTGGATATGGGAATAGCACACCTGCAGAGCTGACCCATAGCATACCTCCTTCATTGGGAAGGTGTTTGCAAATGCACCCTTGATGGATGTAGGAGGGATGAAGAGCATGAACCAGATCTTTCATGATGGTGCTAGACACATGACAGCAAGACATACAGAGATGAAAATAATGGAAGACCTAATACAAGAGTAAACGATCCAGGACCTAATTCTCTAGCAAGTCCTCACATGAGTAACCTGCAATAAATTTAGAGTGTATCATTAAAACTATTTCTGCGCCCCACAAGGACACAGACTGGATTTCCAGAAGACAAAAGCATAAGTGTGTCAGCTGACATTAAGGTGGCCTCAGGCAATGAGAAATATGTTTTCATTTCATTCTATTAATATTTTATCTGAAATGCATTCTTGTCTGATGTTCTGTGATCACATAGGAATGAGTTATTCACAGTCAGAATGATACTTGGTTTTTCAGATTTATTCATCATCTCCAAACAAAATAGTCAAGCTTTGCACAGGAATACAGCAGGGAAAAAAAGCTAAAGATCTTACAATGTATTTTTTTCAAAGAGTAAATCATTATCATCCATCCCACAATGCAACATAATAGAATATTAAAATTTTGTTGGTGAAAACCTTCAACAAATCTAGGTACTCCTGCATATGTAGGTGCTTAATATTTTTAATGCAAAGGGGTGTTAAATAAATGTTTTACAATGCTTACTTTAGATTCTAAATAAATTTCCCCGTGAAGCCAAATATCTAGGAAAGAGTGGTGTCTAGAATATTTTAAAACACTTGAAGCTCGCTGAAACTCAAACCTCAACCAGATTTCAGGGCCTCTTTGGGAAGCAATGGGGGACCTTAGGGAAATAACACAGATGTTGCAAGAAGTTAAGATACAGGATGATAAAGAGAAAATGATGGAGGGTTTCCTCTGGGATAGTTTTGAATTTCCACGGAATTCCACGAGTCTCTGGGTTGGAATGGGCTTAGAAAACTATGATCATGGATGAATAACTTCTCTTCGAAGGAAGCCTTATCCACTGCAGCGTGGACTCAGATCAATGGTGGTTCCTGCAAGGCCCTATTCGCTCTTCCTTCTCTCCTCTATACCCGTGGGTGCCCTCAAGGAACCCAAAGAAGGTGTTCTCCTATGTTCTGAAGCCACACCCAAGCCCTTGGCAAGTTCTACTTCTTTTGTTGGGGAGAAGCTGGGGGGCAGTGGGGGTCGCACAAAGCAATGCTCAGGGTTACTCCTGGCTCTGCACTCAAGAATTACTCCTTGCAGTGCTCAGGGGACATATGAGATGCCAGGGATCAAATTCAGGTTGTCCGCGTGCAAGGCAAACACCCTCCCCGCTGTCCTATCGCTCCAGGCCCCTTATCTGCCTCTAGCCACAGCTTTCACTTGCTTTCACAGCAGCTCTGGGTTCACCCTTCACTAACTAACTGGGGTGGACAATCTAGCCGGCAACACCACAGCCACACTCTGAGTCCAGCGCACTTCTCTGCATCTAAGATGTGGGTACCTCCCTGGGCCTCCAGCATACCTGGGAGGTCCCCTCTGCCACCGTCTTCCTGCCCCCCAGTCCAGGGCCAATTCCCCCCATGGATTGTTCCCCAACCTTTGAAAGTGTCCCCACCCTTGGCCTCCTGACCTCAATGCAGCAGCTGAGCCATCCTCATCACTTGAAACAAGTCACTTCACACACAACCCACAACAAGCCACATCTTTTATTTTTAAGTTCTTTTTTTTTAAACCACTGTATCACTGTAGCCCTGTCATCCCATTGTTAATTGATTTGCTGGAGTGGGCCCCAGAAGCATCTCCATTCATCCCAGCCCTGAGATTTTAGCAGCTTTATAGCTACAATTTCTCTCTTTACTCGTCTTTCCCAATGGTGCCACATTGGAGGCTCTTTCAGGGTCAGGTGAATGAGACCCATCATTGTTACTGGTTTTGGCATATCAAATATGCCACAGGGAGCTTGCGAGGCTCTGCCATGTGGGCAGGATACTCTCAGTAGCTTGCCAAGTTCTCTGAGAGGGAGATCTAGACAATAAAAGATCAGAGACAATAAGACAATAAGAGAGCTTCCAGGAGCTTGGTTTTACAGTCTCTGGATGTTGGCCATTGATGGGATTACATGGTTCTGGGGGCAGTTTGTAGGTGTGACTGCCTCACTACTGGAAAATGGGGGCTCTGGGTGGAGGAGGCCCAGTCCCAATCTGAGCAGGCTTGAAGATCTCAGTCCCGGGCCCTGCACACCTGGGTTCCTTTGCTGGTTCCTTCATGTGTGAGGCTCGTCCAAGTGTGTGGAGAGGGGCTTTGAGCATGGCTGTGGCTGGGTTCCAGAGGTCCCGCTCCCCTCTGAGGGGACCTGGTGAAGACAGCCAGGCGTGGGGGCAGGAGACCATAATATATTTTATTTTATTTTATCTTATCTTACAGATTTACAAACTTTCATGATTGCTTTTTAGTCATACAATGTTCAAGTACCCATTCCTCCATCAGTACCCATTCTTCGTCACCAATGTTCCCGGCACCCCTCCCCCCACTCCCACCCCTTCCCACCCCCCCACCCCCGCCTCTGTGGCAGGCACACTCCCTCTTACTCTCTCTCTCTCTCTCCTTTTGGGTGTTATGGTTTACATTACTGACACTAGGTGGCCATCGAGTTTGGTCCATAGTCTGCTTTCAGCACACATCTCCCATCCTGCTCGAGCCCTCAGCCATCATTTCCTTAGTGGTCTCTTCTCCATCCCAGCCGCCTTTTCCCCCAGCACATGAGATCTAACAAGCACTTCTTGGCGTTACCATTGTCCTCGCATGCCAGGACGGGTCACAAGAAATAAAGATCAAAGCCCTCCTGCTGGGTACAAGGTTCATGGTGGGGGAGGGGGCAGTGTCTGCTCTCGTCCTTTCTGGGCCACTGGCCATTCTCCCTTCCAGGGTTCCTTCAACACCACGGTCAGGACGATCTTCTACCATAGCACTGGCCACTTTCCGCCTCCTGCAGGGTCTCCCTGGCTCGGCCCGTGTCCCCAAGGCCTCCTGGGGCTTGTCTTGGGGTCTGAGCCCGCTCCCCTGGGCACATCTGCTCCTGGACTCCTGCCTCTGCTCATCGGCTTCTCCCTGGCATGCAGATGCGCCTTCCTGCATGAATCCACACCTGCCAGGGCCCAGTCCTTGGTGAATGTTTAAGGGATGAGCAAGTTCTTCGGTGCCTTCACCTTCTGGCCTGCAGATTCCCATGACCGGCATTTGGGTGTCGCCTCTGAAAGGAATCGCCTCTCCTGGCTCACTGGCTTCTTTGGTTTGGGCTTTGTTGGGGGGGCACACCCTACAGTGCTCTTATCAGTGCTTAGGGGGCCTATAGGATGCCCAGATAGAACCTGTTGGCTCATGCAAGGCCCCCACCCACTGTAGTAGGGCTCCAGCCTCAATGACATGGATCCTTGCACAGCTGAAGGGGTTGGGAGACTCCGGGAGCCCCTCCTGGGAGAGAAAAGCCCCTCTCCCGAGAAACCCACTCTCCTGTGCTGAGTGCCCCGAGCCCTCCACTTCCTAGTGCCGTCACCTTTGGGGATCAGGATTTTAATACATCCCCTTGGGGCAAGGAGCAAACGTCCACTCACCTTCAGAGCCTTTCTGAGCAATGGGGGGTCTCCAAAGATCAGCGGGGTCATCTTTGAAAGGTCCACCTCTCAGGCCCTCGTCTCCTGGCCTCTGTGGACTGGGCATTGGTGGTTCTGGAAGGTTCATGCAGGTGTAGAGTCCCCTCACCCCGCACCCTGCTCTTTCCTCCCCCGAACCAGACGCTCATCTTAAGTTAGCCTTCCTGGAGGATGACTCTGGAAGACATGGGAGGTCCCACCCACACAGTCATATCCAATCTGGCAGAGAGTGACCAGGAGCCTCCAAAAGGTCCCGTGGAACCACACCAGGCACCACCTGAGCCAGGAACCACCCCCCAACCCCCTGCAAAGATCGGCCTCCCCGCTCTGGGGAGCAGGCGCTACCAGTCTCTAAGTGCTGCACCCTGGGACGTCTCCCTCCCTCAGCCCTGCCCTGAAGACCCTTCCCTCGAGTCAATAAGCATCTCCATCCCTCTCGGATGCCGGCGGGAACCAGGGCTCTATCAGAGACAGAAGACGTCTGCTGAGTGAAAGGAGGGAGTAATTCTTGTCTGGAAAACAAATCAAAAGGGCAACTGTTCACAAGCAGCAGGAGAACCTCGTAGGCTGAGCCCAGCAGGGGGACAGGGCCACAGCCTGTGTTCCCTGCAGGCAGCCGCTGCCTCCTGGGATCCCGGGCCAGACCCGCTCCTGGCCACACCAGACCCCATGCGACCTCTTGCTTCCTCCTTGTCAGACACTTCACTCACTTTTAGCTCCGCCCTCTCAGTGCTCACGGCCATGCTCCCCTTTAGCTGAAAGAAGCACCTCAGTGTCGTCCTGGCGCTTGAATCAGCTCAGTTCCGCTTCCAGTGGACACGGTCTCGGCGAGTATGTGCTGGCCCCTGAGGAAGGCTGTGGCCTTAGCAGGCCAGGTGACCTCAACATGGGGTCTCTTAGTGACGCAGGGGACTCTAGCCAGAGCTGGCCCTCTGGAGCTAGAGGGCCCCAAGGATGAGTCTGTGAGATCTCCTGTGTGGGGGCCGGAGAGATAGTACAGGAGTTAGCGCCCTCCCCTCCTTTCCCTCACGGGGGCCTACTAGGTCCTTCCCTAGCATGAACTGTTCCCTCTAGGCACCACCGGGCTCTCTCCTGAGCACAGAGCCTGAGTCTGGCCCCAAATACGCAAAATAAATTATCATCTATGTGGCCCGCTGCCCCCGTCCCCCGTGTCCGTCTGGCACTCCCCAAGCACACCCCCTTTTCTCCGCACAACCACATTTCACATCACTGTGTGGGGGTGGGGCCGCTTTAAGGACGAGGAAAGAGCCAGTGGCGGGTCTGGGGCCGGGCCCCAGCACGAAGCTGCCTGTCCCGGATGCTCTGGGGAGCCTCATCCTGCCGCTGTCCACTTGGGAGTCCACGTGGCGTGGCCCTCACCTGTGTCTGCCATCTCTGGGGTCCTGCTCCTCCTCGCACTCCCTGGGGTGCCCGTCACCACGTGAGGACCCCCTTCCTCCCGCACAAGCTCTTCTCAGCTCAGTCAGCACCCCCGGCCAGCACCAGGCCTCCAAACTCCGGGCAGTCCAGTTCCCGACGTGCTTTGGCTCTGAGCCCTGCCGTGAGCCCGGGCTGCTCTTAATGGGTACCATGGGCTGCCCCCTCCTGCCGTGAGCCCAGGCGGCTCTTAGCGGGTACCACGGGCTGCCCCCTCCTGCCGTGAGCCCAGGCGGCTCTTAGCGGGTACCACGGGCTGCCCCCTCCTGCCGTGAGCCCGGGCTGCTCTTAGCGGGCACCACGGGGCTGCCCCATCCTGCTGTGAGCCCGGGCTGCTCTTAGCGGGCACCACGGGGCCCTCCTTCAACAGCCCGTGCTCACGCTGGGACTCAGGAGGCCTCCCCCACAAGCCCTCCTCACCTCTCCTCTCCCATCTGCCCCCGGCCCCCAGGCAGGCATGTCCCGGCTTCTGTCCAAACCTCCAGAGGCAGAGACGCTGTGTGCAAACGGGCGGCTCCTGTCCCGGTTCCCCATGACTTTTCTGCGTCTGACCTTCCTCAATCAGCGCTGTCGGGCGAGTTCTTCCACACCACCCAGGACTCTCAAACGCGTTGTTGTTGAGGATTGCATGAGTCGTTTCCGCAATACAGACAGGGGCCAGCAGTCCACGGCGACTCCGATCTGTGGGGACACGTGACTTTGTGACACCAGGGCCTGAGGGGCTCCAGCGGTTCATTGCAGTCCCGACCCTGGACTAGGGCAGAAGGCCCCTGCAGCCCGCTCGGCTCTGGTCCCCAGGTGCTGAGCTCTGAGCAGCTTTCCACGGTCCCAGTCCCACGACCTCCAAGACCGTGGCATCTAGTCCCCTGTCCAGCTCGTGTCCTACACAATCATCACAGCCAGTCCCACATCCCACATGACCATCGCGCCTAGTTAGCACTGCAGTCTGCGGAGGGTGAGGACCTCCCCGGGGGTCAGAGGGAGAATTCCCAGCCCGGACGCGGTGCTCTCCCCAGCCCTTCTCTCTCCAGTTTCATGCCCGTCTGGTACAATCCATCCAGAAGGTCCCGTTTGAGGTGTTCCCTTCTTAAAAGTCAGGTCCACTGAAAACAGAGAGGCAAACCCCACAGACTCAGCATGCAAAACCTCAGCCCCGCTGCAGAACATGCCAACATTCCGGACCCAGCTGGTTCGTTTCAAAGCAGGGACTTGACTTTCGAGTCACATGGTCTCCATGATGGTGTGCTCCCTATAAACCGTCTAGATCCCAGTCACAAGGTCCCTAGGGTGATGGGCTCCCTATAAACCGTCTAGATCCGGGTCACAAGGTCCCTAGGGTGATGGGCTCCCTATAAACCGTCTAGATCCCAGTCACAAGGTCCCCAGGGTGATGCACTCCCTATAAACCGTCTAGATCCCAGTCACAGGGTCCCCGGGGTGATGCACTCCCTATAAACCGTCTAGATCCCAGTCACAAGGTCCCCAGGGTGATGGTCTCCCTATAAACCGTCTAGATCCCAGTCACAGGGTCCCCGGGGTGATGCACTCCCTATAAACCATCTGGATCCGAGCGTGCTAGACACACTGTGGCTCTCCACAGCAGCAGAAAGTCAGAGACTGTGAGGTGGAAGCCTGGGGCTCCCAGCCCTGAAATGCAGCTGGGCTGTGGTGATCTGCAAAAGGGACTTACACTCCCCCAGGTTACTCCGTGCGCCCACCTTTTCTAGCTGTGAATTTCCTGGGAAGACGGGTTTTGTTGGCTGCTTGTTTGCTTGGGGACCACACCCAGTGGTGCTTGGGGGTTGGTGCTGGTGATGAGTTTGGGAGTCACTCTTGGTGATGGCTGGGGATGGTGCGGTGCTGAGGATCGGACCCAGAGCCCCCACATGAGAAGCACGCACTCAGCCTGTCGAGCTCTGTTTTCCTAGGTGGACATCTGACACCCTTTGAAAAAGCCCAGATAAAAGGACATCACAGTGCCCTGTTCCCCCCCCCCCCGCACACACACACACACATTATTGATCAACAAATTGAGGTGTAACTTGGATCCAGCGACTATTAGTGTGAAGAGTGAATTCAAGGACAATCTCAATGAGGAAGGTCAGGGAACACTGCCTGGAGGGAATGGAGTGACAGGGCAGCTGGCAGGGACCCATGTTTGATCCCCAGCATCCCTTTTGGTCCTCCAAGCACTGCCAGGGGAATTCCTGCGTGGAGAGTCAGAAGTAATAACCCCTTTGCATTGCCAGACAAGGCCCTACACCTCCCCGACCCACTGCAAAAAAAAAAAAAAAAAAAAGACAACCAGAAAACACTGCCTAGAACTCATCTGTGGAATATAGAATAACAGAGTAGGAGACTAACACCCAAGAATAGTAGAAATAAGTACCAGGAGGTTGACTCCATGGCTTGGAAGCTGGCCTCACATTCTGAGAAAAAGGCAGCTCAGATAGAGAAGGGAACACCAAGTAAAATGTGGTTGGAGGCCACGCAGGAGAAGGGTGAAGCATGCTGAATGTAGACTAGAGACTGAATACAATGGCCACTCAACACCTTTATTGCAAATCACAACACCTAATTAGAGAGAGAGAGAACAAAAGGGAAGACCCTGCCCCCTGCCACCGTGGTGGGGGGTGGAGAGGGGGGAGATGGGATTGGGGGGGTAGGAGGGATGCTGGGTTTACTGGTGGTGGAGAATGGGCACTGGTGAAGGGATGGGTTCTCGAACTTTGTATGAGGGAAACATGAGCACGAAAATGTATAAATCTGTAACTGTACCCTCACTGTGACTCACTAATAAATAAATTAAAAAAAAAAAGAAAACACTGCCTAGAACTTACCTCCTTGACTTGCAGCCAGTAACCTGGTTGTCAGCCTCACCTGAACACCCTCGTCATCTAGAAAGTGCTAAGTACTTGTGCCTGTCCACTGCTTACTAGTAGTGGATGTACTGAGCATGGAGACCCTATAAAGACTTAGGGTGACTCTAAAGTACAGCAGAGGTTGAGGCCCACATCCCTAACAGATCCAAACAGCAGGGGTTAAAATTGCTTTAAAAATCAGGAGGGAAACAGGCAAAACAAATAAAATTTTGAATGAGAAATTCCCTTCTCCAGGTGGCTCTATGCCTTAGGATATGACCCGGCTCTGCTCCGCAGTCTTACCTCTGACACTTCCCTGCACTTGCTTATTGCAGCTGAGCTGAACTCCGTCTCCATACGCCATCTCCTTCCTCGGCTGCTTCACAAATGTGCACCTTCCTTCAGCGTCATTCACTCAATGAGGCCCATTCATTCCCGGGCAATTCAATCCAAGTGACCTGTCCCAGCCACTCGTTCCTCAGTTGCTTTTGACATCGGCTTCCTACACTGCGTTTGGTGATCTGTTGTGCTGGGGGTTTGTTCACTTGGGTGCAGGCAACACCAGAACAGCAGGGACCCTGCCTAAGGGTCCCTCTAACCCAGGGGCTGGTTAATCTCAAGGAATGACCGGGAGAGGTGGGCAGGCATAGAAACACGGTGCTGGGTCACCTCGTGAGTCACTCACCAGGAGTGACACTGAGAAATGAAGTCTTGCAGTGGAGAGCCTAATAGACATGTACCCAGAAGAGAAATTTGCTTAGTAGAGGATAGGATACCAAAACATAAAAGATAACATTATGGGGAGAGGGAGAAATAAAGAATTAGTTGCACCTAATATTATATATATAAACTGTCTTCATTTACACTCCCCCCACCCTGTTCTTTTCTTTTTTGGGGGGATCACATCCAACAATGCTCAGAGTTACTTCTGGCTCTGCACTCAGGAATGACTCCTAGACATGCTGGAAGATCGAACCCGGGTCAGCCATGGGCAAGGCAGATGCCGTCCCTGCTGTACCATGGCTCTGGACCCTCCACTCCCTTTCGTCCCCAAATGTAGTCTTCAGGCCACACACAGCAAGGCCTGGACTGCTCCAGGCTCAGTGCTAGAGGGTTGCTCACTGTGGTACTTGGAAGACCAGGTGGTACAGGGATCAAGTTTGGGGCTCCGACACGCAAAGCATGGGCTCCAGACACAGGACCACATCCCAGGCCCTGCCGTCGTCGTTGCCACTGTTATTATTGTATGTTTTATTGTTATTATTTTGTTTATTATTGTGGGTCTCAGGTCTTCCTCCTGGCTCTGTGCTCAGGGATCATATACTGATGACCAAATCAGGCAAGTACCTCAACCCCTGTACTCTCTCTCTCTCTCTCTCTCTCTCTCTCTCTCTCTCTCTCTCTCTCTCTCTCTCTCTCTCGTGCCTACCCATGGACTATCTCTTTCTCACCTCTACCCCATCCTTATTTATAATAGCTACATTAGAGAAAAGTAAAGGAAAAGTCACCTTATTATTTCTCTATCTTGATGGAAATACAAAATACTCCTACTCTCTGTGTGGTTCCGCAGAAATGCCTTCCTGTTCAGAGACCACAGTACCCTGTAACATGTGATCACAAATATTCATTGACCCCGCTCATTGATTCCTTGCGAACTCAAAAACCAAAGTCAGAGACACTTCAGAAAAATAAGAACCTGGCGATTTATTCCTTGATTATCTTCCCAGACCCATCAGCTCCCGCATGTCTTAACAACCCCAGGACTCTCCTTTCCAGAGAGGGGACAGATACTGTTACACCACTTGCAAACAATCAGGTGTGAAATCTAGGTTCCTGGAGTATCTGCACTTAAGCACACGGTGCTGAAGGAAAGGCCAACTTCTGTTTCTCAGGCGTTGTTAAAGATGAAGCGCTTGTCCAGGGTGAGACTTTGCAGAATGACAGCGACCGGACCAACAGTGCCTGGATGCCAGATGCTTTATGGACACTGTCGAGCTTAATGCGGCACAATCCAAGTAATCGAGCAGCACGGGGCACGCAGCAAGTTCGGTAGGAGGCTGGAGCAGCATCTTCCTCGGCCCCTCAAGGCTGCACTTCAACTGCACAAGACAAGGAAGCTTAATGGGGTCTTGCTGAAGGACCACCTGGAGAGGCATGTGCATGTCCCGTCCAAACACAAGACTAATACCCAAGGAAGGTAGAAACAAAGGCTGGGGGAAAGGGCACTTGGTTACAGTTTCAATTTCTTTGATATTAATTGGTCTGTTCAGGTATTCCAGATCTTCTTGGTTCAGCCTTGGGAGATTATAGGAATCCAGGAATTTATCCATTTCTCCTAGGTTCTCTTGTTTCGTGGCATACAGACTTTCAAAGTAGCCTCTGATGATCTTTTGAATTTCTTTGCTTTCTGTTGTGATGTCCCCTCTTTCATTTCTCATTTGGTTTATTAGGGTTCTCTCTCTCTCTCTCTTTGTGAGTCTTGCTAGTGGTTTATCAATCTTGTTTATGTTATCAAAGAACCAGCTCATTTCATTGATCGTTTGGATTGTTTTTTGGGTTTCCATGTCCTTAATTTCTGCTCTAAGCTTTGTTGTTTCTTTGTTGTTTCTTTTCTTCTGCCTGGTTTGGGCTCCTTTTCTTGGTCCTTTTCTAAGATCTTGAGCTGTGAAGTCAGGTTATCGATGTAGGCCCTTTCTTCCTTCCTGAGGTCTGCTTGCAGAGCTGTACATTTTCCCCTTAACACGGCTGCATCCCATAGGTTCTGGTACCTCATGTCTTCATTCTCATTTGTTTCCAGATATCTTTTAATTTCTTCCTTGATGGGGAAAAGTGCACTTGAGATAGAGAAGGGACCCCTGTGACAAAGAAAATTGGAAATGATCACTCTGGATAATAAGAACTGCGTGCTGAAAGTAGTAAAGGAACAGACACGATACCCTCTCAGTATCTACATTGCAAACCATAATGCCAAGAAGGAAAGAGAAGGAAGAAAATGCCTGCCTTGGGACAGGCTTGGGGAGGGTGGCAGGAGAAATACTCGGGCATTGGCAGCAGGAAATGTACACTGATGAGGGAGAGGTGTTGGAACATAGTGTGACGGAAATGGAGTCATGAGCAGCCTTGAAACTGTGTGTCTCACAGTGATTCAAATAAAAAAAAAAATAAAGTGTGGCTGGGGCCGGAGTTCCTTGCTGCAGATCCAAACTGGCTATGGCACTGTCCAAAAGCACCAGCTGATTTTCTGAACTTCACTGACTGACCATCTTCCCATGGGCAGCTTAACCATGACTGGCTGTATCCAGTTCGGCAGGTCAAGTTGGAATTATACAAATAATCTATAACCAATTGCTTCCGCCTGAAAGAATATATTTTCAAATATAAGGCTTGGGCCAGTTACACTGTCAGAAGAAACACCATGACAGGCTGCTAAAAGTTTTATTTTATTTTATTTTATTTAAAAATTTTTTTTATTTTATTGAACCACCATGTGGAAAATCACAATGCTTTCAGGTTTAAGTCTCAGTTATACAATGCTGAAACAACCATCCCTTCACCAGTGCCCATATTCCACCACCAAAAAAATAAATAAAAAAACACCAAAAGCCCCAGTATACCTCCCATCCCGACCTCCCCCCCCCCCGAACTGATAAATTTCACTTTACTTTGGTTACATTCAATATTTCAACATAAATCTCACTATTATTGTTAGGAGTTCCCCACTAGAGTCATACCTGCACACAGTTTTGGATTTCTGTATTTTAGCAACTAAGTCCAGGGAAATTTCTTCCAGATATTGGATCATTGCAAGCTTGTAGCTCTCATCTGTGGTTGTCATAATATGGCAGTCGCCACGTCCTTAACCCCTGGCAAGGAAAAAAGATGAGAGAGAGAAATCCCTTTCCCCTCCTGGGCAAGCATGGGGCTGCAGTTTAGTTCTCAGTCTGGAGACACTCTGCAAGGAGCTGCCAGTACCAAAAGTAGTTTAGCTGGCCTCTGGAGTCATGTTCGTGCAGCTTTGGAGAGGCCACACACATACGGCCCCGAGGATCAAATCTCGGTGGCAAGCCAGGCTGCTAAAAGTTTTAAAAATCAGCGAGGGCTCAGTCTCAGGAAGGGGCAGTTTCAGTTTCCCCGAAATGAGATAAGATCACAAGACAAATCTCGGGACCCAGCGGGTGGGCGTGACCATCCACCATGCACTGTATCAGCAGCTTGTGTGCCAAGAATAATAACTGTTAGACCACAGAGTCTGTGCAAGTTATGTAACCGTATGCTATGTAACATCAGTTGAAACTAGAGTCGGGGTCCTTGTCAAGACTCCACTGGGTTGGATGAGACTTGGACCCTAGGTCAAGCTAGCAATAAAGGCCCTTTGCTCTTGCATTCTCACACATGGAACTGGTTTCTCTGCGAACAGGAAACCTCAAACCCAGGTATAACACACCATGCATCCTTTCTGTGGCCCATGTTATCATGTAATCCTTGCCTACACCCAATCATCTTGTCATTCACCAAGTCCAGATTACCTTCTCTTTCTCCTAACAATTCTCCAGAGTTCATTCTTAGAGTTTAAAGAGTTTCTGATGAGCATGTGAAAAAAGTCTTCTATCAAGATCTTTGTCTTTTTTTTCTTCCTTTTTAAAAAGATTTTTATTGATATACCGTGAGATATAGTTATATGCTTTCTTGTCTGAGTTACAATCACACAATGCTCAAACACCCAACCCTCCACCAGTGCACATTCCGCACCACCAATATCCCCAGTATACCCCCACCTTTCCCACCCTCCCACTGCCTCCATGGCAGACAGTATTCCCCATCTTGTCTCTGTACTTTGGGGCATTATGGTTTGCAGTGCAGATACTGAGAAGTTATCATGTTTGGTCCTTTATCTACTTTCGGCATGCATCTCCCCTCCTGACCAATTCCTCCAATCATCATTGCCTTAGTGATCCCTTCTCTATTCCAGCTGCCTTTTTCCCCCACTCATGAGGCAGGCTTCCAGCTATGGAGCAATCTTCCCAACCCTTCTATCCACTGTCCTTGGTTATTGGTCTTGTTTTACGTTATTTTATACTCCACACATGAGTGCAGTCCTTCTTTATCTGTCCCTCTCTTTCTGACTCATTTCACATAGCATGATATTCTCCATGTGGAAAGACTTCTTTATTGTCTGAAAAAGTTGATGGATTTGGTAGCAAAATGTTTGCAAAACAGACATTAAAGATTCAACTTGTAGCCAGGACAAGGAGCCCTGTATAAGGGAACACTGGACCTCCCACGGGAACCAGCACTTCCGGTGGAACCAGCGCCTCCTGGTGGAATTAGTATGAAAGAGAGGAACAGGCAGTGGTTCATGGCTTCCACTGATTGAACAATGTTTATTTGATAAATTAACAGGAAAAATTATGAGCAAGTAAGTTATGGAAGGATGCTTTAACGGCATTCTACATATTAGATGTGTTATTGATCATGCCAGTCTCTCCTTACTTTGCTTTAAGTATGAATCTATGCATCTATGTATAAATGAGAGAAGACGTTGCAATTCACTATAGTCACTATATTATTCATTAGATCTCCAGATGTCAATCATGTTATATTAGAAAGCTTGCAACTTTTACCAACTTCTCTTTATTTTCGCTACCTCCAAGTCTCTGATAACCCCTTAATTTTATACTTTACATTTCAAAGAGTTAAACCCTCTATTTTTTAAATTATTATTATTTTAAAGATTCCTTCATGACTTATCTCACTTAACAGATCGTCAGGGTCTGTTGATGATGCCATGAGGAGCAGGACTTTCTTCTTTCTTGCAGCAGAATGGCATGGCATAGCTGGGTAGCTATGTGTTCTGTGGCAAGCATGTAGAATGTAAGTGCCACCTGTCTTGAATCCATCCTTCTGTACTCAGAAGTCTGGGATCGCCCCACGTCCTGACTAGCATAAATCATGCTCGGTAAGCATGGGGGTGACGCTTTCTCTCTGAGATCACTGTTTTCATTTTCTTTGGAATTTCTGAATCATATGGTGGTTCTATTTTTACCTTTTGGAAGAACCTCCACACTGTTTTCATTAGTGTCTGCCATCTCTGGTATAGGAAAGCCTTAATTCTGTTGCTGGATGCTTGGCAGGGTCTCCTCGCGCAGAGGGAAAGAGGAGCGTGGGTGATGGCTCGCCCTCCGCACAGATGGCTGCTTGCCACTT
Source organism: Sorex araneus (assembly GCF_027595985.1). Classification (NCBI taxonomy): domain Eukaryota; kingdom Metazoa; phylum Chordata; class Mammalia; order Eulipotyphla; family Soricidae; genus Sorex; species Sorex araneus. The sequence continues at coordinate 102,124,629 of NC_073302.1, forward strand.
GCCCACCTTGCTCAGAGGAAGCCACGGCATAAAACATGGCATGATTGGGGCGAGAAATGTTTTCCTTCCACAGGTAAGTGCAGGAAGGAGGAGAACTTAGGGAATGATCGAGTAGAGAGGGCAAGTGGAGGTTTTAATCAACGTTACAATCTGCCACTTGCAAGGAAGCAGAGAATATGGTCACTCTGTTGAAGGACAGACTGAAGCGATAGCACAGCGGGTAAGGAGTTTGCCTTGCATGCAGCTGACCTGGGTTCGATTCCTCCATCCCTCTCGGAGAGTCCGGCAAGCTACCAAGAGTATCCTGTCTGCACAGCAGAGCCTGGCAAGCTCCCCGTGGCGTATTCGATATGCCAAAAACAGTAACAACAAGTCTCACAACTGGTGCCCGCGCGAGAAAACTGATGAGGAACGGGATGACAGTGCTACAGTGCAGTGCTATTGAAGGACAAGTTTTGCTCACGTACTAAAGCAACATACACCTGCTGTTCTACGTTGTCCTACAAGTCGTCTTGCTGATTTTTAGTCATTTTCCCATTACACACAACATAATGTATAATTTTTAGAGGTATTAGACATTGATCCTACTCAAGAATGCTGTCACCAACCCTGCGCATGACTCATGAAACACCTTAAGTGAGGCAACCAGGTCAGTCTACTAGTACACAGGCAACACCAATTTTGCCGGGGCTGGAGTGATAGCACAGTGGGTAGGGCGTTTGCCTTGACCTAGGTGCGATTCCCAGTATCCCATATGATTCCCTGAGCACCACCAGGAACAATTCCTGAGTGCATGAGCCAGCAATAGCCCCTGTGCATAGCTGGGTGTTACCCAAAAAGCAAAAAAAAAAGAGAGAGAGAGAGAGAGAGGGAGAGAGAGAGAGAGATAGATAGAGAGAGAGAGAGAGAGAGAGAGAACATTGTTTGGAAGGTGAATTTTAACTTTACACTTGTTAAGAGGTGAAAAAATGCATCTGAGAATCAATGAAATGTGTGTGTGAGATAAAATGTGTTGATTAGTCCTTAAACACTCCACACACGGTCTTGGAGCAGTGGGGGTGGCAGGGGTTTGGGGCACACCCAGCTGTGCTCCAGGGTTACTCCTGGCTCGTCACTCAGCATTCACTCCTGATGGTGCTCAGGGGACCATCTGGGATGCCAAGGATGGAATCCAAGTCAAGCATGTGCTGTACTGACAACCCGCTCTACCAAACACGCCACATTCTTGCCCCTGAAAGTGTGTTCTGGGGCTCAGGGCTCTGGATGTCCCCTGGGAAGTAGTTAGAAACGGAGCGCGGCTGGCCCCAGCCAAGCTCCATGAAGCAGAACACTAACAAGATCTGCATGTGGCCCCCTGCAGAGAGATGACGCTCTCGTTGTCTCAGCAGGGGTGTGTGTGTGCTGACAGACACGGGGTGGGTCTAACCTCGGGTCCACATTAGAATGTCCAGGAGAAGTTTCTTGCAGGGGGCCAAGGGGCAGGAGGTGCAGTGGCTTACTCCTGGCTCTGTGCTCAGGGAGCACTGCTGAGTGTTGCTGAGGATTAGACCTCACCAGGCAAGTGCAAGGCAAGAACCCCCTCTGCTCTGCTCTCTCGCCGCCCCCACCCCCACCCCCCCACCCCACCCCCGATGCAGAAGCTCACACGAGACACTGAGGGCTGTTGCCTGCCCAGAGTCTCTTGGTTTGGGTGTCTGTGCTTTGGAAACACTTCCAGTGACAGTTGACTACTGACCCTAGAGGTGGGTCATTGTGTCATGGCTTGTGGACACCAATATGGGAAGGGGACACAGACCAGAAACCCAAATGTCCAGGTCATCTCTCTGTACACGCCTAGTCTCAGAGCTCAGCTCTGTCAAGTGGGCTTGAAAAGCCCTCACCTGCCACCCTCCCTCCAGGCTTCCTGGGACTGGGGGCTTATGGATTTGCTGTTTCTGGAATGAAATGTATTAAACTGACCTGCAGCTAGAAACCTGCTGATTTCTTGTACACAGCTTTAGACTTGTTCTTGTTTATCTCTCTAAAGACTCACCAGTTGTTTACGGTTAAAAGAGATAGCCGTCTACTTGATAACATTTGAGTTTTGGTGAAAATCGACAGTTTTCCAACTGGGATTCTTAACTCACTAGGATTTATCATATTTAAGTTCTGCTGAAGATTTTTCAAGTATGCATCTAGATATTTACTGAGTTTTATTTTCACGCTTTTTAACTTTAATATATTTTTTAGTTGCCGTGTTTGCTGGGAACCACACCCCTTTTTCTCATGCACACTTGGGTGCAGTAAAGCTGGAAATCACTGTAGCACCAGAGGTCACAGAGAGCATAAATGTCAGGCTCAAGCTGCAGAGCTGCCAGGGGTTAAACACACATGGGCACCAGGGATTTGAACTCATAACCACATGCTTGCAAGGCTGGTTCTGTAAAGCCCTGTGCTGTTCTTCCAGGCCCCCACACTTTAAATTTTCAAGAGGACAATTTATTTGAGTTTAGTTGGTCTCCAAATTGTATTTCCATCTTTTGCTAGTACGTACAATTGTAGGCTAAGGAACTAAAACTTATAACAGAAGGTAAGCAATCAAAATATTGCCACCAATAGGTAGACTTCTTGGAGCAGTTAGATCAATGTTTCATTGATTTGGGTTCGTCTATCTTTGCTACTAATATATGTGCATCAATATAATATTTGCTTTCATATGCAATTAAAGCAGGGCCCACTAAGATTTTGATTTGCGTATGTATGCATAGACACATACATACACAAGCATTCACACTCGCTTGTCACTTGAAGAGCCAGTGAATCTATGTGTTTGAAAATCCTCTTAGTTGTCAGGGTGTGAGATAACACACCCAGCGATGCACAGGGGTTGCTCCTGGCTCTGCACTCAGGAATTACTCCTGGTGATGCTTGGAGGACCATATGGGATGCTGGGAATTGAACCCGGGTCAGCACGTGCAAAACAAATGCCCTACCTGCTGTGCTATCGCTCCAGCCCCGACTTTCAAGACTCTCTGTACTGCCTAGTTGTCTATAGAAATACAGACCCCGATGGATGATGTTATTACTGGCACAAGTAGACTTTCTTTGCATATTCTCACTCAGAAATGGCTAAGAAAGTTGACAACTACCAGCCAGACTTCTGAAGCAGAAAAAAAAATGACTTTCGCTGAAGTGAAAAACAACAGACCTTTTATTCCAAAAGGATGAAAAAAAAATTTTCCAGAGTCTGAGCACTGGCGATCCCATAATTCACTGCTCGGGTGTTAACGTCCCTGGAAAGGCCCCAGATAACAGCTTCTGCTGACAACCTCGGAGGAAATGCAGCAGTCACGGGAGTGTGTGTGACGGGAGGGACTGTGGCCGAGATTCTAGGCATCCGCCCGGTAGAAAAAACATGGGACTCGCGGGAGGAAGGAGATGAAGGCCCTCATCTCGCCAGTCCTGCTTTTCATTTTCAAACAGGTGATATTCGGAGTAAAAATGCTCATTTTATGTCAAATCACGCGTGTGCTTTGGAAGCAAAGGTGTCCCCACCGCTCAAGGCAGGGAGCCAGGCGTCTCAGCCGTGGACAGGCCGGCGTGGAAGCTTCGGGAATCAGGCCTTCCTCCACCCCGCCCGCAGCAAGGCGAACCAAGAGATTCTGCAAAGGGAAACAGGAGCACAGCCAAGTCCTGAAAACACAGAACCTGGCAGATGAAGCCCGAGGAATAACCGAGGCATCGTGGCGTTGTTTCTCCTTCCCGGGGTTAATAAGGTTAAGGGACAACATGAGACAGGGCTTCGTGTTGCCCTGGATTCTGGGAGTGAAGAGTGATCTCAGGAAAGCGAAGATAAAAGGACCGAGAAGTTCACATTAGGGAGGTTTTGTTTTCAAAACAACTCCAAGGAGGGCGCCTTACAAGGGATAATCAGCAAGAAGTGCTTTCAACTCAAGTAACAAAGAGAAAACTTAGCTTTGATCACTTCAAAAGAAACCAAATACCACAAATGGGAAAACCATCAGGACAGATGGAGAAGCAGCCCGTTAGCTTGTGAGGTGTGGAGAGAACGGGGCTCCGGAAAGATCCAGAGAGGAGCCTGACCCCGCGCTCGGCCTGGGGCCCCTCAGCCCAGAGACTGTGGCCGCTGTGAGGGCCAAGGAGCCATGAGCAGGAGCTGCAGCCGGTGGTGAGACAGCGGAGAAGCCAGACGGAACCCTGAAGCCGTGAATCATCTCCTCCATGAGGCCTGGGTGAAAACCTGTGAGTTATTAGGTGGCTGTTTTTTAAGTGGGTAGAGAGACAGTTATAAAACACGGGAGTCAGACCCAGGCTCGGAGAAGAGGCGTAAATCAGGCTGGATGTGAGTTCTGGGTCACGTTGCAACCTCCAAAACGCAAACCACATTCCACTTCAAACTGCATCTCAGTGTGAACTGAAAAAAAAAAAAAAAGGATGAGATTAATCCCCAAGGACAGTAGAAACAAGGGCTAGGAGAACTCGCCATGGCTGGAGGCCGGCCACAAGTTGAGGAGGGGAGCAGGGGAGGGGGGTGGAGGGCAGTTAGGATAGAGAAGGGACCACGATGACTATGATCCTTCGAAATGGTCACTCTGGACAAGAAGTCCTGAAAGGAGGTAAAGGGATAGACATGATAACCTTTCAGTTCCAGAGGAAGGGAGAGAGAGAGACAGAGACACAGACAGACAGACAGACAGACAGACAGACAGACAGAGAAGTTCCTGCCATAGAGGCAGGCTGGGTGGGGGAGGGAAGCTGGGAACAACGGTGGAGGGGGGGGGAATACACACTGCTGAAGGGATGAATGTGAGAACTTTGTATGACTGAAACCTAGTCATGAACCAGTTTATAACTGTGTATCTCTTGGTGATTCCATTTTTAAAAACCTGCATCTCAGAATGAGTGCGTTTTATGTCTTTATTATTAATTTGAGTTAATGATTGTTAAAAATAATTATTCATCTTATTATTCATTTGAGACCCCCTGTTCTGGTCTCTATGCAGTTCTTGGCCGACCTGGCTGGCCGGTTCAGTGTCAGAACTGAGGACTCAGCAGTGGGTGCGGGGCTGCTGGGGACCACCAGGGTGTCTACAACAGAGCGCGGGTCCTCCAGGGCGATCTCGGACATGCTCAGGGGACGGGTGGGGTCAGGGGCACGGCAGGGTGTGCACGTTAAGCCACACTCTCTCTCCAACCCTAGACACCAGTGTGAGATTTAGTTGACTGCCCCTGGAGAGGCAAGCAATCTCCTAATCAAGAAGATGAAGAGCAATTCGGAGACAGGGCAAAGGTCAGGCCGATGCTGTTCGGATTTCCGGGATTTAGTAATGAGTTACACCATCATTTTATAAGAGTGACACCATCAAAGATACTAGAAATATGTTGTGATTTCAACATATATTGATTGTGTGGTTTGATCTGAAAATTTTAGTTAAATTTGTAGACTTGGTTTTAGTTTGGAGGGAATAATATAGTTTTTGTTATCTTTGACTATCAAATTCAAACAGCCCTTGGTTCATTTATTGCATTTCTAACCCTGAGTAAGTGCTCAGAAGGAACTTTCCCCTGGATTTGTATGTCTGTCCTCTCCGAGAGATGAGTGTTGCAAATTTTGAGAAGACTTTTCAGTATTAAGGGAGTGTAAGCACATTTCTAAGTTAGATTGTTTAGGCAGGTTAGGTGAATCTAAGTTAGAGTGTTTAGGCAGGTTAGGTGAATCTAAGTTAGAGTGTTTAGGCAGGTTAGGTGAACCTAAGTTAGAGTGTTTAGGCAGGTTAGGTGAACCTACGTTAGAGTGTTTAGGCAAGTTAGGTGAACCTAAGTTAGAGTGTTTAGGCAGGTTAGGTGAACCTAAGTTAGAGTGTTTAGGCAGGTTAGGTGAACCTAAGTTAGAGTGTTTAGGCAGGTTAGGTGAACCTAAGTTAGAGTGTTTAGGCAGGTTAGGTGAACCTAAGTTAGAGTGTTTAGGCAGGTTAGGTGAACCTAAGTTAGAGTGATTAGGCAGGTTAGGTGAACCTAAGTTAGAGTGTTTAGGCAGGTTAGGTGAACCTAAGTTAGAGTGTTTAGGCAGGTTGGGTGAACCTAAGTTAGAGTGTTTAAGCTGGTTAGGTGAACCTAAGTTAGAGTGCTTAGGCAGGTTAGGTGAATCTAAGTTAGAGTGTTTAGGCAGGTTAGGTGACTCCCATTTGCTTCAGTTATGAATTAATCAAACAAATTCATAAAGCTAGTACAAATGGTCACTCTTTTCATGCCAAAATTACAAATTTACTCATTAAGTTTACATTTGTTATTTGAACTTAATATCTTAAGCAAAGTTAGTTTTCAATTTTAAAAATGAAACTTTGCTTTATCCAAAAATAAAAAACCAAACCCACAGTGTAAGTCTTTTCTAGAGACTAAAATATTCTGAAAACTAAACCACAGTTTAGATCAGCAGTGTCACATTTTGCTTTGCGATACCAGTAAGGTTCTTCTGGTCTCTTCATTAGCCACTTGAGGGGAGAGTAAATGGTTCCCCCACAGCCAGCAACTGTCACAGCCCACTGCAGTGAACACAGCCTTTTAAAATGAATATGCAGGTCACAGACACTCAGCCACCCTCATTGCTAATGATATAATTACATCACTATTATCAATATTTTTAAACACTTTTTAAAATAGTGTTTAAACCTACCATAGCATGTAGGGTGTTTGCCTTGCACACGGCCAACCGGAGTGCCTCTCGGAGAGCCCGGCAAGCTACTGAGAGTATCCCGCCCCAAATACGTAGCGGACTCTGAAGCCAGCCTTAAGCTTGCACTTTTATCACCAGGTCAGTGAGGACTGGATATTTTGAAGACTGAGAGAAACATCTTCCTTTTAGAGGCAAACAGAAGAGAGTACAAATTCACAGCAAAATATCTTTTTTTTTTCCTTAGCTATACCTTATGTCCCCTTTTATTGATTTTTTCTTTCCTCCTTTCTTTCCTCCTTCCTTTCCTCCTTTCTTTCCTCCTTTCTTTCTCTTTCTTTCTTTCCCTCTTTCTTTCTTTCTTTCTTTCTTTCTTTCTTTCTTTCTTTCTTTCTTTCTTTCTTTCTTTCTTTCTTTCTTTCTTTCTTTTTTTCTTTCTTTCTTTCTTTCTTTCTTTCTTTCTTCCTTTCCTTTCTTATTAATTGAATCACCATGGGATACAGTTACAAAACTTTCATGATTGAGTTTCAGTCATACAGTGATGGAACACCCATCCCTCCACCAGTGCACATTTTCCACCACCAATGTCCCCAGTATCCCTCCTGCCACCCCCATCCCACTCCACCCCCTGCCTCCATGGCAGACAATTTCCTTCTTACACTCTCTCTCCTTTTGGGCAGCATGGTTTGCAATACAGATACTGAGAGGCCACCATGTTTTAAGTGTGTTAATCCCTGTGGAGATACAGCAGGAAAAAACACGGTGGCTGTGTAGGATGCTGTTTGACCTAATAATGGTTCTCTTAGAATACCTTCCAATCCACTGGAAAAATATCTACTTATAATCCATTACAAAGCTTTTTCACAAGTGTTCAGGGCAACAGTGTTAGTAACAGGAAGAAGTGAAAGCAATCCAAATATCTATCAGTTGGTGAATGAATAAGCAAAATGTGATATAACCATGCAAATAAATATGCTTTGGTAATAAAAAGAACAAAGTACTAATAAAACCTACAGTATGGATGGACCTTAAAAACACCCTGCTACATGAATGAACTCCAAAGTACAAGACACGGGTTAAACGATTCACTTACTATACACGCATTTTCTAAAAACTATAGAGAGATCAACATGGAGAGGAACCCAGGTGTGTGTAATCCCATCAGCGGCCAACACCAGAGACTTAAAAGCAAGCTCTCAGAAGCGATATCTTAGAACCTACTTCTCCCTGTGGGAGAAACTGGCAAGCTTCTGAGAGTTTCCTGCCCACATGGGACAGCCTTGCAAGCTTCCCATGGTGTATTCATATTCTAAATCCAGTAACAAGCTGGATCACATTCCCCTGACCCTGAAAGAGCCTCCAGTGCAACATTGTTAGGAGGGCCGAGTCAAAATAGACTTCCAAGATCTCAGGGAAAGGACGAAATGAGATGTTACTGAGCCCGCCCGAGAAATTGGTGATTAACGGGATTTCGTGATCGTGATCGTGATAGAGAGATGACATATTTGTGGCTGCCTGGGGCTGGGAGGGCATGGCGAACAATAATGCAGTTCCATGTAAGTGGACACTGTGATCTTTTGATTGTTTTCTCATTTTTTAATTAAGACACTGTGATTTACAAAGTTATTCATAGTTGAATTTTAAGCATCCAATGTTCCAGCACGAGTGCCACCACCAGTGTCACCTCCCCTCCACCAGCACCCCATACTGGATGATTTGAAGGGAAGTATTCTAATGCCGGAGTGTGATGGCAAAAGCACGTCTCTGTCAATTTACTCAAAACTACCGGACAACACACTTACAGTAGTTGAATTTTATGGTGTATAAGTTATGCCTCCATAAATCTTCTACCAAAAAAATCAGTTGCACTTGAGTTTTTCCCGGATATTTGGTAGAGATTGTTATCGAAAGAATACTCTATTGGGAGAAAAAAAAAAAAAAACAACACCTACGCCCAAGTCCTGAGGCTTCCATGATTAACTGCGCTGCTGAGAGTACATCACTGATTTTCTCCTGCCTCACTCTCTCAAACAATAAAGCAACTGATGGGTCCTGAAGTACTCACCGTCCATCTCTCCCGTGCAATGAGATTTGGTAAGCTGACGACTCCAGTTACTCGGTTTCAGCTTCGTGCCTGTGAGTGACAGGCGGGCACTTCCTTAGAGAACTACAGCCTTAAGGGCCCAGGGAGGAGCTGCTTACAACTACCATGTGAGAGTGGCTTAGTGACCAGACCTGAGGGAGACTATCCAGGCTGCAGTTTCCCTTGTCACCGAGGAGCCCTGCCTGGCGGGTTGGGACACTGCAGCTTCCACATGCAGTTGTGTCCAGGGAAACCCAACCGAAGTCCATCCTGTGCTCTTCTTGCTAAGCTCAGTGTGTCCACAGAGGAATAAAACCATGCACAGGAGGAGTACACTTTCTTTTTATTTACTTATTTATTTACTTAAATTTTTTATCAGCGAATCACCGTGAGGTACAGTTACAGACTTACAAACTTTCGTGCTTGTATTTCAGTCATACAATGGTCGAGTACC